>NW_026068231.1:0-6007 GCF_014885135.2 Alexandromys fortis
GGGCTTTGACAAGGGGCTGGGACAAGGCAAGACAAGAGTTGACAGGCTCCGTTCTGCCTTCTTATATAATAAGATCAGGCAGGGGCCAGGTCTGAGAAGGACACCTTTTCACCTGCCAGAGTTTGGAAGGCAGGCACTTTGTATCTCCAGCAGTAAAATAAATATTCTATGTCACTTTGCAACAAATATGGAGAACCATGGACCCTCAGGAAATCAGGTGGCAGCATCATTCTCCCCACCCCAGTCCACACACACACACACACACACACACACACAAATACACACACAAATTACATGGTGACTCTCAAGCAGGAAGGAGAGAGAGGAAACTTCAAATGTCTGGAAGTTTTGAAACCTCAAAGCTCAACTAAAGTGACATATTTTCTGCAGCAGTCCCCCTCTCCCAAACAAAGTTTTGCATTTATCTCTAAACATTTTGACTTGATCATTTTATTTTTTATTGTTTTTAAAACACATAGCCTTTATTTTAGTCTCCAAAAATACATATTATCAGAATATTTTTCTGGAAGAAGTTTAATTAAGTACTTTTGAATGCCTTCAATTTCAGCTAAGTTTTATCTATTCTATTTTTAATTATATTGTTTATATACAGCATGTTTGTTTTACTTCTTATTTTTTTTTCTATTATTGATTGCAGGGAGAACTTGTAATTGAGTTCATAGTTAGTCTTCATATCTGATGTGATTCTTTTATTTGATATTTGTTCTAACTTCAACCAACTCTATTTGTCACATAATGTTCTTTTTTCTTCTGAATTTTGAGGTACATAAATTTTTTATTACTTTAAAATAATACCAATCAAAGTTCCCACATCACCCATCCTACTACTTCCTTCCCACTCTCCCCCACATCCTCACCTCTCATCTCCCTCCAATCCTAAGAGTGGGCAAGGTATCATGCTCTGTGGGAAGTCCAAGGCCCTCCCCACTATATCCAGGCTGAGCAATGTAAACATTCAAAGACAATAGGATCCCAAAAAAAAAACAGTACATGCAATAGAGACAAATCCCAATGCCATTGTCATTGGCGCCTTAGTCTGCCCGAATTGTCAACTGCATTCAGAGGGTCAGTTTGATCCCATGCACCTTCATTACCAGTCCAGCTGGATTTGGTGAGCTCCCATTTGCTCAGGCATACTGTCTCAGTGGGTGAACCTCTCATGTTCCTGACTTCATGGCTCATATTCTCCCCCCTTCCACTTTTCAACTGAATTTTGGGAGCTCAATCCAGTGCTCCAATTTTTGTCAGTGTCTCCATCCACTGAGGAATGAAGGTTCTATGGTGATATTCAAGATAGTTATCAGTCTGACTACAGGACAAGGCCAGTTGAGGCACCCTCTCCTCCACTGCCCAGGTCCTAGCTGGGGTCATCCTTGTGGACCCCCGGGAACCCCTCCAGAGCCAAACCTCTTAGAAACACGAAAATGGCTCCCTTAATTAAGATATCTCCTTCCCTGCTCCCATATCCATCCTTCCTCCATCTCAAACATCCCACTCCCCCAAGCTCCCTTCAACCCTCCACTACTCCACTCTCCCTCCCCCTCTCCCCTTTCATCTTACCCTCTGCCCCAGTGCTCTTAACTTTTGCAAGGCAATATTGTCTGCTTCCAATTACCAGGTGGATCTATAAGTGTTTTTCATTGGGTTCACCTTATTACTTAGATTCTTTAGGGATCAATGTCCTTTGTTTATGGCTAGAATCCACTAATGAGTGAGTACATATCATATTCATATTTTTGGGTGTGGGTTATCTCAAGATATTGTTTTCTGCTTCTATCCATTTTTATGTAAAACTGAAGATGTCCTTGTTAATGTCCAGTTTCTTGAGTTCTTTATATATTTTGGAGATCAGTCCTTTGTCTGATGTGAGGTTGGTGAAGAACTTTTCTCATTCAGTAGGCTGCCTTTTGTCTTATTGACTATATACTTTGCATTACAGAATCGTCTCAATTTCGGAAGATCCCATTTATGCATTATTGCTCTTATTGTCTGTGATACTGGGGTTATACATAGAAAGTGGTATCCTGTGCTCACGTGTTGCAGACTACTTCCCACTTTCTCTTCTATCAGGTTCAGTGTGGTTGGATTTATATTGAGGTCTTTAATCCATTTGGACTTGAGTGTTGTGCATGGTGATAGATATGGATCTATTTTAATTCTTCTACATGTTGACATTCAGTTATGCAAGAAACATTTGTTGAAGATGCTTTCTTTTTATATTATATAATTTTAGCTTCCTTATCAAAAATCATGTGTTCATATGTGTGTGAATTAATATCTGGGTCTTCAATTTGATTCCATTGGTCAACATCTCTGTATTTATGCCAATATCAAGCTGCTTTCATTACTGTAGCTCTGTAATAGAGTTTGATGTCAGGAATGGTAATGCCTACAGAAGTTACTTTATTGTATAGTATTGTTTTTGATATCCTGGGTTTTTTTGTTTTTTCCATATAAACTTGATTATTGTTTTCTCAAGTTCTATGAAGAACATTTTTGGGATTTTGATGGGGATTGCATTGAATCTATAGATTGCCATTTTTACTATGTTGATCCTACTTATCCAGGAGCATGGGAGATCTTTCCATTTTCTCGTTTCCTTTTCAAGATCTTTCTTCAAAGACTTAAAGTTCTTGTCAAGTAGATCTTTCACTTCCTTGGTTAGTGTTACCACCAAGATACTTTATATTATTTGTGGCTATTGTAAAAGTTGATTGTTAAGTTGGGAGCCTAGGCCCCACACCCCAGGCCTCGTCTGGACTCCAACTTATAACAGGCCAGTTCCTGACCCCTCCCTGGGAGTAAGGCCAGGACCACTCCACAGGATATTTATGTGATCTCCCAAAAGAGGAATATGTGGTCCCTTTTCCTTCCTTCCTGTGGTGGACGCATTCCTGCGGCTTCCAGATTTCACCCTGGGGCCACCTGAGAGTGCAGAACTCCCATTAAATCTGGATATTTCTTAATTTGGCTTGTTTTGATTTGGCTTGATTGGGAATTTTGCATCGGCAGGGAGCTAATGTTAGGAAATATTCCTAATATTTTGGAAGTCCCACTGAGATAGGGCCGGCCCTTTCTATGTGGCAGCCCATGTGTTGAAAGGCCCCTAGTCTACAATCTCGAGCTCTCCAAGCCATGCTTAAAACTGGCTTCTGGGCTACAGCAGCTGTGTCTTGGTGGGTCCCTTTTCTTGTCTATGGTATAGGGTTTTGGGGGACCCATTCATACTTATTTTTGTCATTTTTGGATTCTTGTTGAAGTCATGAGCTCACAGCAGGAATTAGAGTCCAAGGTGGCAGTCAATCCCGTGGGACCAGGCTTGGCTGAGGCGGACATCTGTTGTATCAGTACACGGGACATTCAATCTCCGCGGCCCCTTTTGAACCTAAGAACCATTTTTGCAGATGCGCTTAAATGGACTTAGGTCACATAGGTGGGCATAGACTCTAAAATGGGCACTTACAGTTCAAAGCCAGGTCTGCTGTTGCCCCTGTAAGCCTCTTACAAAAATCTTTTAAAATTGAGTCTGTCTGATACAAATGAACAGAGCTTAAAGCTTACCTATATATGTCCATGGTTTTTGGTCTCTGCACTCTCATACTCCCTCCCCTTAGTAGCCAGTGTCTCACAGCACCACCATGCCAGAGGCACGGTCTCCTCCCCACTCCCTCAAGCCCATACTTCCCAACCCCTCCTATGGAACATTCTTTCTCCTCCCTTTCTCAATTTGGAGGTTCAAGGTCAACTTCCACCTTCCCCTCCCCCTCGTATCTCACCTCCTGGACTCCCTCTGCACACTGGGCTAGCCCCTCTTATGCTCCCTTTCTCTTCCAAATCTCTCTCAGATAGAAAAGCAGTTAGGTTCATTTTCTACTAATCCTTCTGATTACCCCCTGTTTTTCCCTCAGCCAATACCAGATATTAGGAAAGAGCTAAAAAAATTAAGGAGGGTCCCCAAACTCGTATACGAAAATTGGTGAAAATGGCCTTTAAAGTTTTCAATGCCCACAAGAAATCAGCTGAGTCTTCCCGACAGACAAAGCTACAACTATCTACAGGCCCAGGCCTTAGCAGCTGCCCTAAGGTCATATGAAGGGGGGACAAAGGAAGCCAACCACAGTGCTCCATCAAGTGTGGCCTAAATGGTCACATGGCACGATATTGCACTACACCTGCTCCGAGGCTGTGCCCTATCTGCCAACAACCTGGACACTGGAAATCACAATGCCCCCCATGTGGGCTTGTCCTCTGTGCCAAGCCATGGAGGTCCAGCTTTATCACCATCAGCAAGCCTTCAAACGTCTCAGCCTTGCAGAGGATGGACACTACCAAGACTTGGTATATCCCATAACCCTCTCTGAACCTAGGGTCAAGCTACAGATGCCGATTAAGTCTCTTACTTTTATTCTCACTTGGGCCTTAAGTTTCCTTCACCAATATCAGCTATAGGGGTAGAGGGGACCCATTTCTCCCCACTTAAAACTTTGCCACTTCTCTGCAATGTTGCAGGACATTTTTTTTTTCTCTCATTCTTTCTTAGCGATACCAGCTTGCCCAGCACATTTACTGGGTGGAAATATCCTTAGCCACTTCCCCAAAGCTTTGTTCTGCTTCTTGGAGTCCCTTTTAACCCCACACATCTCCAAGATTCTATTTTAGAGGTTGATTCCTCCTGCCAGACGTGTGCCCAGGCCAACCCACAAGGAGCTCTCCACATACACCAGCTTTGGGAACACCAACCAGACAAAACTTGGCAGGTTAATTTTACCCATATGCCTACTCATAAACAAAAAAACAACTCTGTTATCTCTTAACACTTGTGGACACTTTTACAGGATGGATAGAAGCATTTCTGGTCTCCAGGGAAATAGTAGGTGTATTTTTGCTCAGGGTCATGGAGCTCATGTCAGAAGCTCTCAACATCTCCTGGAAATTCCACACCCCCTACCATCCATAATCCTCGGGAAAGGTCGAGAGGGCCAATGGACTCATCAAGCACCAGCTAACCGACCTCTCCATTGAACTCAGGTTATCTAGGCCCTCCCTTCTCTCCATTGCCCTGACTCATCTCAGGGCCACCCCACGTTCCCCTATGGGCCTGAGCTCTTTTGAGTTTCTTTATGGCAGGCCCTGTCTCCTTAACCATCACCTCCCAGTTCAAACTCCTCTACTGGTGGGGTACCTACCATACCTCTCCCTTTTAAGTTCTTTTCTCCAATCACACATTGGCAGTTATCTTTCTGCCACCACACCAGTAGACCCTAATGCCCCTAAACTTGCCCGAGTCTCCCCAGGGGACAAAGTACTCCTCAAACAGGTTTACTCCTAGGTCTCTTGAACCTCGATTGACAGGATCTTATACAGTAATCCTCACCACCCCCTTGGCTGCCAAGCTCTTGGGACACCCATGCTGGTACCATCTCTCTAGGCTCAAGTGGGCACCTACTCAAGACACTTGGTCTGTCCAGCAGATAGGACCTTCCACCCTTCGGTTTTCCAGGATGCCACAATGAAGGGCCTACCTGCTTCTCACTCTGGCACACTCATCTTTAGTAATAACAATTTTTTTCCTAGACACCTGCCTTCTCATCTTCCCCAAGAAACAGATGCCTGCCATCTCCAGGATGACAGTACTTAGAATGCCTTTCCAGCCACACCTCTCTCTGAATGTGGACACCTAGCTCTCCCCCTTCCCCACGCCACCCCATTCCCATAGGAAGTAGCCAGATTTGAGTCTACACACTTTTTTTCCAAAGAAAAACTAAATGTTTGTATATTACTATTCCAATTTCCTGTCACCCCTATATTCAAAGAGTCTGGAATGTCAAGTTGGAGGCTTAGACCACACCCCCCCAGATTTGAGTCTACACACTTTTTTTCCAAAGAAAAACTAAATTTTTGTATATTACTATTCCAATTTCCTGTCACCCCTATATTCAAAGAGTCTGGAATGTCAAGTTGGAGGCTTAGACCACACCCCCCCAGG
>NW_026068231.1:6150-84907 GCF_014885135.2 Alexandromys fortis
TGTTTTGGTTTGGCTTGATTGGGAATTTTGCATCAGCAGGGAGCTCGTGTTAGAAAATATTCCTAACAGTGATGTTTTTCTGATTTCTCTCTCAGCTTCTTTCTCATTTGTGTATAGGGGAGGGGGGGGCTACTGAATTTTTTTTAGTTGATCTTGTATCCTACCACATCAATGATGGTATTTATTTGCTGTAGGAGTTCTCTGGTTGATGTGGGAGTGATTTCTTACTAATAAAGAAACTGCCTAGGCCCATTTTATAGGCCAACCCTTAGGTGGGTGGAGTAAACAGAACAGAATGCTGGGAGAAAGAAGCTTAGTCGAGGAGTCGCCATGATTCTCCCACTCCAGACAGACACAGGTTAAGATCTTCTCTGGTAAGCCACCTCGTGGGCTACCCAGATTAATAGAAATGGATTAGATTAATATGTAAGAGCTAGCCAGTAAGAGGCTACAGATAACGGCCAGGCAGTGTTTAAAAGAATACAGTTTCCATGTAATTATTTTGGGCATAAACAAGCCATGTGGGTGCCGGGGACGGAGCCCCACCGCTCCTATCACTACAGAGTGGTGCCCAGACGTGATGGACTACATCCTCTTAAAAACCTGAGAAGGCCTAAGAATAAGGGAGAGTTTAACACATATTTTTGCTGTTTGTTGGTGGTGTGCTGTAGAGAGAGTTCCTGATTCGGCAACAGCAGCAGAAAAAAAGCTGTGTCATTTTAAAGCGCGGCTTCCTGGGACTGTGCGCCAGTGCAAACTCTGGCTTTAAAGCATTTCAAGGGCTTTTATGGGACTGGATGTTTCTGTTTCCACTTGGGATCTAAGGAGAGTGCTCTGAGGCCTTGCTGATGGTTCAGCACTCCCCGCCTGCTCAGGCTTAGGCAGGCAGAGGAGCATGGCGGATTCATACAGAAACGGGTTTTCAGACTGTGTGATGCTCTGCGTGTCAGATTTGGCTGTAACTTGGATGAAAAGAGTTTCTGTGCTGCACACTCAGTCTCAGAATTAAACTGCTGAGTGTGGCTCCAATGTGGACTTGCTGTGTGCCAAAAGAGTACGTCCTCCATTTTGAAATTTTCCTGACTCAGCAGCAGGAAAAAACTGGCTGTTTTAAAATGCTGGCTTTCTGGGCTGTGCCGCCATTGCAATCTCTGTCTGGCTCCTACGGGAGGCAGAGCTTTTGAATGGAGCATTTGGAATAAAGTGCTACAGCTTGCTTGATGGCAATGTGGACTGCTGTGTGCCTGGAATTGTGTGTGGCTCAGGGGCACCAAATGGCTCTGAGGCAGGAGTGGCTCAGCTCCGCCATGCTGAACTGTGCTGGTCTCATGCAGGAACTCCCGTAATTACTGTAATAATAGTGCAGTTAAGGTTTGGACTGGGCAGGACACAGGCGGTACCGTATTACTTGTACATGGTGCAACTTAAGTTTTTAAGAACTGCTTAACATTTTAAAAAATGCTCCTGGATAGTAAAAAAATTACAGATTCACAATAAAACAGATTCAGGCATAAAAGACCTTTATGGATCACATTGTTGGACGAATGTACATAGGCTTGGGAGAGAGAAGGAAAAGAATATAAAAAATAAAATTTATGTCTTAAAAAAAGGATAAAGTCTTTAAAGAGACAGAGTACAGATAGTTAAGAGATTAAAAAAAATAAAAAAATAAGCCACGTAAAAATGGAAAATTCACAGAGAGTCTGGATTATGTACATTGTGTTTTCTTTAAAATTTTTGACTGTGAAGGAGATAAGTACAGAGAGACATTTCATTATATGGGCCATTAAGCTAAACCTGCAAATATGTTCTAAAGGTATCTTGACTTCAGAATTTTGATCTAAGGTTATGATGCTTTGGAAAAGTCCTTCTTTTATTTTTGAAGAGGATGACACCCTGTGGATTTCTTCTATTCCAATTGGGTATGATAGACCACGACCTCCCGAAAAGTTGCTGTGAAAACCCTCAAAAAATTACTTCACTCAACTGCCAACTGAGATAAACCTGACACACAGGTTACACCCTAAAGGATCTGATTAACAGCACCCCCATTCAGCAGGAAGCAGTTTGGAGAGAAAAAAACTGCGCCTATATTCCCAAATATTGTTTATAACTGTTCTTTTACATTTAAAGGGGGGGTATGATATAGATATGAATAATTTGCATTGGTATGGATTTTAAGGTCAATTTTGTTATATGTATATGTATTTTTGATCTTGATTAAGGTATTGTGATTGTGTAGTTCATTTTAAAATGTAATGTATAATTAGGAAATGTAGGTTGCTAATGGATAATCATCGATGATAGTAAAGCTTGTAGTCATGTTAGATTTTCTTGATATATAGAGATATATTTCAGTTAGATAGGCATTCTTCATATCTCTCAAAGGCTGCAGAANAACTAAATGTTTGTATATTACTATTCCAATTTCCTGTCACCCCTATATTCAAAGAGTCTGGAATGTCAAGTTGGAGGCTTAGACCACACCCCCCCAGATTTGAGTCTACACACTTTTTTTCCAAAGAAAAACTAAATTTTTGTATATTACTATTCCAATTTCCTGTCACCCCTATATTCAAAGAGTCTGGAATGTCAAGTTGGAGGCTTAGACCACACCCCCCCAGGCCTGGTCTGGACTCCAAATCTCAGCAAGCCAGGTCCTGACCCCTCCCTGGGGGTGAGGTCAGGACCACTCCCCAGGGTATTTAAGTGATTCCCCAAAAGAGAAACATGTGCTCCCTTTTCCTTCCTCCCTGTGGTGGTTGCATTCCTGCAGCTTCCCGGTTTCCCCCTGGAGCCACCCGAGAATACAGAACTCCCATTAAACCTGGATATTTCTTAATTTGGCTTGTTTTGGTTTGGCTTGATTGGGAATTTTGCATCAGCAGGGAGCTCGTGTTAGAAAATATTCCTAACAGTGATGTTTTTCTGATTTCTCTCTCAGCTTCTTTCTCATTTGTGTATAGGGGAGGGGGGGGCTACTGAATTTTTTTTAGTTGATCTTGTATCCTACCACATCAATGATGGTATTTATTTGCTGTAGGAGTTCTCTGGTTGATGTGGGAGTGATTTCTTACTAATAAAGAAACTGCCTAGGCCCATTTTATAGGCCAACCCTTAGGTGGGTGGAGTAAACAGAACAGAATGCTGGGAGAAAGAAGCTTAGTCGAGGAGTCGCCATGATTCTCCCACTCCAGACAGACGCAGGTTAAGATCTTCTCTGGTAAGCTACCTCGTGGGCTACACAGATTATTAGAAATGGGTTAGATTAATATGTAAGAGCTAGCCAGTAAGAGGCTACAGATAACAGCTAGACAGTGTTTAAAAGAATACAGTTTCCATGTAATTATTTCGGGCATAAGCTAGCCATGTGGGCGGTTGGGTGCCGGGGACGCAGCCCCACTGCTCCTATCACTACATCTGGTAGAGTTTTTGGGGTCATTTATATACACTATCATATCATCTGTAAATAATGAAAGTTTGATTTCTTCTTTTCCAATTTGAATCCCCCTGATCTCCTTATGTTCTCTTATTGCTATTGCTAGAACTTCAAGCACTATGTTAAAAAGATATAGAGAGTGGACAGCTTTGTCTTGTTCCTGATTTTATTGGAATTGCTTTGAGTTTCTCTCCATTTAATTTGATGTTTGCTGTCAGTTTGCTGTATATTGCTTTTATTTTGGTTAGATATAATCTTTGTATCCCTACTCTCTCCAAGACCTTTATCATAAAGAGGTGTTGAATTTTGTCAAATTTTTTGGCATCTAATGAAATGATCATATTTTTCTCTTTCAGTTTATTTATATGATGAACCAGCCCTGCCTCTCTGGGATGAAGCCTACTTGATCATAATGGATTTTTTGATATGTTCTTGGATTTGGTTTGCCAGTGTTTTATTGAGAATGTTTGCATAGAATGGTCATGAGTGAGATTTTTCTGTTATTCTCTTTCTTGGTTGAGTCTTTGTGCAGTTTGGGTATGAGTATCAGGGTAACTAGAACTTCATAAAAAGTTTGGCAATGACCCTTCTGTATACTTTATTTGGAATACTTTGAGGAGTATAGGTATTAGCTCTTCTTGGACATTCTGATAGTATTCTGCACTAAAACCATATGGTCCTGGGATTTTTTCAGTTGGGAGGTTTTTTATGACAGCTTCTATTTCCTCACAAGTTATAGGTCTATTTAAATTGCTTGTGTGGTCTTGATTTAAGTTTGGTATATGGTATCTATCTAAAATATTGTTCATTTCTTTTACATTTTTCAGTTTTGTATGGTACAGGCTTTTGTAGTAAGACTTAATGATGCTCTGAATTTCCTTAGTGTATAATGAATAAGTAGGACATTTCCATATAATCTCCTTGGCTTATTGCTGTGTAATGAAAATGTCATTTTTTAAACCCTTGCTATTGTTGTGATACTTTCTAAGAAATTCTGAGATGTTCAGCACATTTCCAATCAATAATTGATCATTTTCTGCATTACATTTTGATAGAGGATGTGGGAGACCCATATGGGATGGAATGTATGATATGTATATGGGATGACACCCATTCCTGGTTATATCTTGTACCTGAACAAATAATGAAATCAATTCTTTATCATCTGGTATAAATGCAGCAATTTCAATACACAAAACAACTCTTTCTCCTTATTGTGAATAATTAACAATGTTGAGAGGTTCTTTAAAATCCCTTAGTACCATATAAATAACATATAATTATTACTTTTGGACAGAATCATTAGGACTTTGTTCAACCTTACTAAAATATTCTGATTTGTAATCTGTCTTTCTTGATTTATCTGCGTCAGTATAAAATGTAGGTGCTCCAGTTATTGGTGTGTCCCGTACAATGCAAGGAAAGATTCAATTAGTTTTCTTTATAAGTACATTTCTTCTTCTATTGGATAATTGTTGTTAATCTCTCCTAAAGCACTATAAGTACTTTTCCAGGGTTCACTTGCTTCCCAAAATTTGTTAATTTTGTCTTTGGAATAAGGTACTAAAATTTCTGCATGGTCTATTCCTACTAATTGACAATGTCTCAATTTTCCTATTAGAATCAACTCAGAGACCATTTCCACATAGATTTTTTTTAATTTTTTACTCAGTTTATGTGGTAAAAAGATCCATTCTAAGATAATATCTTTCCTCTGCATTAATATTCCTATATGGGAATATTTGGAAGTTAATATGATAAGAATGCAGTTAAGTTTCAGATCCACATAATTCACAAATGTCTTCTGTTTTTCTGTTCAGTCAAAGTCAACTGTCTCTAAGTTTCAGCTAATAATTCCTTGGGAATATTTAATCCATTGTCATCATCTAAGGTTTTGCTTAAATGAATCAGTTCATCAGATTTTATCCCAATAGTGGGTAATAGCTGGGAAATGTCTCCTAGCAATCTTTGATAGTCATTAAAGGTCTGCAATTGATCTCTTCTATATTGAATCTTTTGTGGTCTAATTTTCTGTAACCCCATTTTATAAACTAAATAGCTAATAAAATCGCCTCTTATTATTTTTCAGGAGCATTTTGTAATCTCCAACAAGGCAAATTTATTCTATTCTTCAAACACTCATTCTAAAGTATCTACGTTTGAAACAGAGTGAATATTATCATCCATTTAATTCTAAACTAAAGATTTCAGAAATTGCTTATGTATCATTTTCAATGGCTGACTTATAAAATATTGACACAGGGTGGAACTGTTTAATATTCTCAGTGGGACAGCCTTCCATTGATGCCTTTTAGCAGAATAAGAATAAGCAGGCACTATAAAGGCAAAATTTTCTCTGTCTTTTTCTTGTAAATGTATAGTAAAGAAGCAATCTTTATCCTCAATAACTATAAGAGGCTGTCCCTTAGGCGGTAGAAAAGACAAAGGAATGTGAGATTATACGAAGACAAGTAGATGAATCACTTTTATAAAAGCTCTTAAATCTGTTACCATTTTCCATTTTTCATATTTTTTTATGAAAAACACAGGAAATTCAAAGGGCTGGTTGATTCTTCAATATGGTGAGCACCCTGTTGCTCCTTTACCAGCTGTGATTAAGGCCTGCAGTTTCTTGATTTTTAGAGGCCACACGTAAACAAGACAGTTTTGTCTGTCAACTTTTAATGGCAGGGTTGTTGGTTCCTTTCAATTATCAGTAGCTGTTGGGATGTGTATTTTTAAAACCTGAATAGTCAGTCACTGTTCTGTCTAAACCATTCTAATATGTTTCCAGAGACATATGTAAATCTGTTTTCCTTTTTCTATGATTGTGTATAATCTGCATATTGAATTGCTGTAACAAATCATGTCTCCACAAATTTATTGCTATGTTAGTTACACATGGTTTTAATATTCCTCTTTGTCCTTCTGGCCCTATACATTCAAAACATCTTGTGCTCTACTTTACCTGAGATTAAATTACCATCCTTAAAACTGAAAATTTAGGTACTGAAGAGGCCAATTTGGATGCCAAGATTTTGATGAAATTATTGTTACATCTACAAATGTATCAGAACTGCAGTGACCATATCATTTAGTCCTTTTAATTTTGATCTTTGTTCATTTATAGAAGTTGCCAAATTACTTGCTTTATGGTTTCTCCTGAATGTTTTCTTCTTTCTTTTATAGCTGTACTATTATTCTATCTCTTACAATAGTCATTAAGTCCTTTAATTGCTCTGGGAAGAAGTTTCCTCTACACGGGCTGGAAATGACTGAACTGGACTTGGCATAGGTACCAAATTTGGCATTAGGGACCTTGGAGATATGCCTCAAGTTTTTTTTTTTATGTCAATGGATTGCCACACATATGCCTTGATGGCCTATATTCATTATTTCAATACCTGCCTTTGCCAAACCTTCTGCATAATTCAGAAAAGAGAGGATTTTTGAAAGGGTTATTCTTAGAAAATACATTGTTTCTGATAATACCCTGTCAAAAGTCCTTTTTAATGTGACCTTTTTTGCCACAATTTTAACATTTGGCATTTCATTTTTTTTTTTTTGCCAAAACTCTGGAAATCACCTTTCCTCTCCATGTATCACATGCTATTATGATTCAATATTAATTATATCTCAGATCCATTCCTCCAATGTGCTGACCTTGCTTTTAATGGTCTAATTATTTTGCAAAGTGAATTATCATTCTCCAAGGCCAGAGATTCAATTATTATTTCTCTAGCTTCTGAATTTGGTATCATTATATTTATTGCTGAAGTCAATCTTTGTAAGGAATCTTTAAAAATTTCCTTGGGACCATAAATACTTTTAGTAATGACTCAATTTTCTTTCCTATTTCTCCAACTCTGTCCCAAGTATTCAAAGTTGCCATGTGGCATAAATCCAGGGTGCGTTCATTATATATAATTTCTGTAAGGTTGCTGGATATATTAAGGATGGTTGTCTGAAAACCTTAGGATGTTCCTTTCTGTTCTTATAAAGCAATGCTGAAATTGGCTCTCCATTAAATTTTGGAGTCTGTCTTTGAATATCTCTGTTATCTGTTTCTTTATCATTTTCTGAGGCCTGTATCTTATTACTCATATTAATCAACTTTTATAGTGATATGACAATGCTGATAATGCTGACAACGTTTAAAATTGGCATTAAATAAATCACATCTAAATTAGATATTCTCTTATTTAATTGTTCCATTTACAAACTGTATATTATCATATACAGATGAACATTCCTCTATTATAATGGTTTTCTCCATTTTTTAATGTGGGAAAAAACAATCTTTTAACTAATTCCTTCCTTGAAGAATTCCCGATTTTCTTACCAAATCTACCAATGATGTTGATGAAGATGTGAGGTTGATAGCCGCTGTGTGTAAAAGACTTACTGGATTTCAAGATAGCTACCTAGATTGGAAACAGAATGTGAAGGGGGTTCAGGAAGAGCTCACAACATACTGTGGAGAAGGAGACAGAGAGAGAGAGAAAGAGAGAGAGTAAGTAAAGTATGAGACGCCTAATCTCAAAGTTGTGGATTTCAGTCCCACATTGGGCACTAAATGTAACACAAATAATAAAAGCCCAAAGAGAGAGACAATGTTGTTCATCCTGAAAAACCAGAAAACTAAAAGCAGCCAAGCTACTAGAGAAGTCTTGCTTCTACCAAGGCTGGGTGACTGTATAGTAAGAACCCTAAATAGACTAAGAAGAATAAGCGGACAAAACCTCTCTCCTCCCATTTTGTAGTATTTCTAGTGCTGGGACTAAACACATGCCTTCCTAGTACTGCAATTAAAGTTGTGAAGCACAAATACATGAATCTGTTACCACACTGATCTTGTTTAGCCCAGGTGGCCTTGAACTCTCAGAGATCCCTATGTCCCTATCTCTCGAATCCTGGGATTAAAAGTGTATGCCATCACTAACTAACATCTAGTGGCTTAGCTTTGCCATATTAAAATATAAATGAAATATCACTATAGTTGTTTTATTAAAAATGATATCTGTCATATTTAGTTTATTCTGAATATATTTTCTTGATAAAATAATAAATTGATTCTACATTAGGCAAAATAATTTTGTATTAATAACATTTACTTCTGTTGATATCAGATTTTGCTAATTGCTTTCATGATATATAGGGGATTATTTTTATTGCTGTTGTTGTCATTATTTTATTATTATTATTATTATTTTAGACTTTGTGACTGTTTTCACTTCAGGACTTTTAATGCTGGTTTTACCAATTCTTTCTTGTGCCACCAAACTACAAAGGGGATATGTCTCTAGTCTAATGTGATATATTCTCCCTCTGAATTTTGCTCAAGACTTTATTTTCTTCCCACCAGATAATAATCTTCAAATTTAAGAATCATTAAATTTTTAGGTCTAATACCTATTCTCTGTATTTACTTTTATATTTATATTTATACTTCATTCTCTGTGAGAAAATACTACCACTCTTTTTCCATTTTTCACTCCCTTTCTAGTTTTTTTTTTCCTTTTAGCCCCACATGAATGTTTCATGTGATCAACTATTATCTCAATAAACATAAAATGAAATTGATAATATTTTCTATTTTCTCTGAAGTGGTGTTGAGCTTGGGTAGAAATCCTTGTTTTCTCTTTTGATCTTTGTCTATTTTTGTGTAGAAAATATGGTGATAATATCTGAAGACATAACAGTAAAATAGCTGTAATTAATTTCATATGCTGCTAGAACTAATGACTCATCCTTAGGTATGAGCATCTAATGATTACTAGGTAATTGTGGAAAGCATAAATCATAGAGGAAATATAATAACAAAACCAAAGGGGAAGAAACAAAATCAGTGGATGACATAGAAAAATTATAAACATGATAAAACACTACATTAAAGATGAAGCAGAAATCTATTGAAAATATCCCTCTTCCTAGGGATTAGTATGTAGAACTCTCTGTTATTTTTCCCAGTTCTGTGTCTACCTTCCTGCTACCATGTGCCTCTGACATGTTGGTAATGGACTAACTTCTGAAACTGATCCAGACAACTAACTAGCTAGCAAAGACAAAGCCTCAAGATTCAAACAAACAAATGAACAATACCTATGGCATATACTCACTCATAATTGGATAATAGGAATAAGGTATAAGATAACCAACCTAAAATTTACAATCCTAGAGAGGCTAGATAACATGGACGGACACCAAAGGGATGCATAGATTTCCCTGGAAAGGGGAAACAGAAGATGTCTCCAGGATAAAGTGGGGCCAGGGGTGGGGGAATGTGGGATGGGTGATAAAAGTGGGACAAAGGGGAAGAACAATGAAATAGATGACTTGATGGGGGCTATTTTCAGGTTAGAGAAAAAAAAAACTGGTGCCAGGGAAACTCCCAGGAGTCCACAAAGATGAGCACATTTAAGACTCCTAGTAATAGTGGAGAAGATGCCTGAACTAGCCTTCTAACTGTAATCAGATTGGTGACTACATTAATTGTCATCAGAAAGCTTTTATCTAGTAGCAGATGGAAGCAGATGAAGAGATCTATAGGCAAACAGTGAATGGAGATCTGTAGGGGTCAAAGTCATGATGGGAGAGCCTGAGCTTCTGGAACATTATGAGCTCTTGATCAATAGCTAACGAGCCAGCATTTAACCAGCGTACGTCTTCTGCATGTGTATGGCAGTTGTATAGCTTGGTCTTTTTGTAAGGCATCTACCAGTGAGATCAGGAACTGTCTTTATCTCTTATCTGGCATTAGGAAAGCTGTTCCCTATGCTAGATTACCTTGAACAGCCTTGATGCAGAGGGAAGAGCTTGGTACTGCCTCAACTTTATGTGGTTTGCTTTGTTCAAGCCCATAGAAGGTCTCCCCTTTCTGAATGGAGAAGGAATATATAGGGAGGGTGATATATAAGAAGTAGAGAAGGAATAGGAGGAGATGAGGGAGAGGAAACTGTGGTTGGTATGTAAAATAAATGAAAAAAGTTAATTAAATAAAATAAATAAAAATGTACTAAAAAAAACTAGTAAGAACTGTTGAAATTTCCAGATGAACCCTAAAAGAGTGTCTCTTGATGGCTCAGTAGTTAAGAGCACTGCCTGCTCTTTCAAAGGTCCTGACTTCAATTCCCTGCAACAACATGGTGGTTCATAACCATATATAATGTAAGCTTGTGTACTCTGAAGCAAGAGACCTGGTCAGTCATGCTTATCACCTTAGACCATAAAAACCAATAAGAAAAAGTTCAACAGAACTGCCATATATAGATTACCCATGTATGCTTCAGCATTGCCAAGGAATGAATTTAATTTAATTTCAAGAAAATAAATATGACAAACTAGAAGATAGTCAAATAGTTTTTGTGTTTCCCTGGAGGCAGAATGCATGACATTGATGATAAGGAAGTTAGGGAGGCACTCATTCTATGTGTGCAACCTTTCAATCTCTTTTTATTATCTCTTACTAGGTTCCAGCTCCAGACCAGACCCTGTGCTACCCTCCCTTGTATGAGATACAGGACCCTGAACCACCCTGTCTTTCATCATCTATATTCTGAGAAGATGATGACCAACTCATTGTTTTTGTGGTGGAGATAAAATAAGCAGTGTTTGTCCGAGATTTTAGGTATCACTGCTTTATAAACATTTATCTATTATAAGCCACATATGAGTCTTGTTACAATACATTTTCTGAAACACAAAAAGATGTTATCAATATTCTCATATTTGTCAGATTCAGAATTTGGAGGAAGCTAAAGATGAACTTCTCTTAAAATGACTAACTTCATAATATTCCCTATTATTCAAATATCTATCTCCAAGTTAAAACAATTAGGGTTAATGATCTATTCTTTTATTCAACTCTAAATGTTTTAACTTAAACATTTTAGTCTATTTTTATAGTGAGGTTAGTTATTTGCTTCAATTCATTGTTTTTTTTTTTTATTAACTTTGGTCTTAGTCCTATGTTCCTAATGATACAGAAAATTAATTGATATAATTCTATTATTGATGTCCTACAATGATTTAAGTAACATAGTAACATGTATTATTTAGAGCTATAAAACATTTTCAAAAGGATCATGATATTTGATTATTAAGCTTCATAATGTATACTTGTTTATAGTAATTTTATATTCAACTTTGAGTCATTTTAAAATAACTAATATGTACTGGAAAGTTAGCTAAGATTAGAAATTTGTGACAATGGCTTCATTACCAGGAACCAACACAGTGAAAGAAAAGACTCAATGCAAATTATGCTCTGCCCTCTGTACATTTGCCATGACATGTATATACAAGCATATATAAACACACATCATCAAGTAACTATAATAAAAAATTAAAATAAATTATGGACTGTTAGATAATTTTATTTGTATTTTAAAAATTTCTGTGTTTTGGTATAAGAATTTGCACATAATGTTTTATAATTTTATCTGGACTTGTTTATTTTTATAACCATTAATATTTGCTTGTGGTTTTGTCTCAATTCAAAGAACAATCCAATCCACGGTAAAATTCACTTTGCTAGGAAAATACATTGTATTTTGACTTCTAAAGGTACTATTCCTAAATCTACAAGTTTTAAAATATATAACCTTATTTCATGATTTCTTTCTCTTTTTGCTGGTCAAAAACTTAATTGAGAACCCCAGACTTCTACAGATAAATCCAAAGAAGGCTTCTTTTTATAAGATTTATTTATGAATATTTTAAATGTATATACATGACTGAATGTATGTATCTGTGCCATGTTATTGCAGTACCACAGAGGTCAGAAAGGGTGAAAGATATCTGGAAAATGAGTTACAGAGATCTGTGAGCCACCATAAGTTTTTACCTTCTCTGAAGGTGTTTTCAATTATTTATAGATTTAGTGAGCATTTATCATTGTTATCCATTTTACATATGTTTTCTCTTGTATTATTAGAAACATTTTTAATATAATTTAAGAATTTTTCTTCTATGCATGTTTTTAGTAATGATCATTTGGTATTGCATTAACAATTAGAGTGCCTTTCCCTTGGGAAAACTCTTGCTCCCAGTTTACTGTATATCATAACAATGAAAAGAAAATGCCATAAATTTGAAAGATAACAAGGTCAGTACATGGGATGGCTTGAAGAGAGGAAAAGGAATTAGGAAAAAAATGTAATTATGTTATAATCTCAAAAACAAAAGAAATTATTTTAAAATTATTCTTTGAAAAAATATATACAATGTATTTTGATTCTCAATGCTTTCCTTAACTACTCCAGTATCTAATCTACAACAACCTATCAATCTCCAAATTTCACATCCTATTTTCATTTTTACTTTTACAAATCCAACACTTTTTTAATTCCCTGAGAATTTTGCAAAATATATTTTGAACATACTAAACACCTTTCCTCAATAGGTTAATCCAGTTCTATCCCCTACTTCTCTACCCAGTTGATATTCATATTCTCTTCTTACTTAAAAAAAAATAACCCACCAAATCCATTTTGTGTTTCCCATATACTACTCATGTCTATGGGGGTCATATACTGGAACATGACTGACCTACCGGAGGCCACTTTCCCATGGAAATCTAATTCCACTCACAGTTAAAGTAGCCATTAACTGTCAATAACCCCTCTACTAGTGGTTGGAAACTTGGGAGATACTTTATGATCTCTCTTGTAATGTTTACTGACTTGATCTGTTGCAAATGTTTTCGAGATAATCTCGGATGCTATGGGTTCATGATTGACATGTCTAGAAAACACAGTGCCACCACAGTCCACCCACTTCTTCAATCTTTCACTCCTTCTTCTGTAGTAGTTCCAGAGTCTTAGCATGGGTGATACAGAAATGCTGCTTATATCTGTATACTAGATTGATTAATTATTAACCATCTTAATAGTTGTGAGCTTCTGCATTAATTATTATTCAATACACAGAATACTTCTCTAATAATATCTGAAAATTGCATTAATCTATGGGTACAGAGATCAAATTTAGAAGGCAGCTTGAGTATAAACACTTTTAACAGAAAAACACTAGTAAATTCATTCCCAGGGATGAAAATTATTGATTAACACCCTCCAATAGCCTAAATAATATGCTTAAAGCTAGTCATCAGCACAGAAACCATCTGATCAATAACAACTTAACTAATCTATGTATTGTGACTAACGTGTGTGATGTCTTCAGCAATAGGGTGTTTCCATCAAATAATTTGGTTGAGCAACTAAGAATAATAGCAAACAACTACATTATTTAGGTAGTCTTTGGTATGCCAGTGAGCAATAATTAAAGGTTAAGGAATACTTTCCGAATTTCTTTTTGGTTTTGTTTTGAGAAAACATTTCTTTATTGAGCTACATATTTTTATCTGTTCCTCTTCCTTCCTCTCCCCTCCCCTTCAACAATCTCCCATGGTCCCCATACTGCCAATTTACTCAGAAGATTCTGTCGTTTTCTACCTTTCGTGTAGATTAGATCCATATGGCTCTCTCTTAGGGTCCTCATTGTTGTCTAGGCTCCCTGGGATAGTGAATAATTTTGGGTTGGTTTTCTTTGTTTTATGTCTAAAAGCCTCTTATGAGAAAGAACGTATGACATTTGCCATTCTGGGTCTGAGTTACTTCACTCAATATGATGTTGTCTAGATCCATCCATTTGCTTGTAAATTTTAAGATGTCATTATTTTTTCTGCTGTGGAGTACTCCATTATATAAATGAACCACATTTTCCTTATCCATTCTTTAGTTAAGGGACATTTAGGTTGTTTCCAGGTTCTGGCTATGGCAAACATGCTGCTATGTACATAGTTGAGCACATGTCTTTGCATACAATTGAGCATCCTTTGAGTATATACCCAAAATTGGTATTGCAGGATCTTGAGTAAAGTTGTTTCCTAATTTTCTGAGAAATTGACATACTGATACCCAAAGGGGCTGTAACAATTTGTACTTCCACCAGCAATGCAGAGATATTTTCCCTTTATTCCACATACTCTCCAGCATAAGTTGTCATCAATGTTTTTGATTATTATAGATGTAAAATCTAATCTCAGAATTGTTTTGATTTGCATTTTTTTCTGAGGGCTAAGGATGTTGAACATTTTCTTAAGTGTTTTTCAGCCATTTTAGATTATTCTGATGAAAGTTCTCTGTTGAGGCCTGTATTCCATTTTTTTTTTTACTGGATTATTTGTTCTTTTGATGACCAATTTCTTGAGTTCTTTGTATATTTTGGGGATCAGTACTCTGTTTTGGGGTTGGTGAGGATCTTTTCCCATTCTGTAGGCCGCTGTTCTTTCTTGTTGACTATGTCCTTTGCTTACAGAAACCTTTCAGTTTCAGTAGATCACATTTATTAATTGTTTTTCTCAGTGTCTGTGCTACTGGGGTTATATTTAGGAAGTAGTCTCCTGGGCCAATGCATTCAAGTATACTTCCCACTTTCCCTTCTATGAGGTTCAGTGTGGTTGGCTTTGTATTGAAGATTTTGATCTATTTGGACTTGAGTTTTGTGTGTGGTGATAGACACAGACCTATTTTCATATGTCTACATGTGGATATTTAATTATGTCAGCACTATTTGTTAAATATGCTTTCTTTTCTCCATTTTATATTTTTGCTTCTTTGTGAAAAGTCAGCTGTTCATAGGTGTGTGGATTAATATCTGGGTCTTTGATTCATCCTCCTGGCTCTTTTTATAGCAATATCAGGCTGTCTTTAGTAATGTAACTATGTAGTAGAGTTTGAAGTCAGGGATTGTGATGCCTCCAGAAGTCCCTTTATTTTTCAGGATTGTTTTGTCTATTCTGTTTTTTCTGTTTTCCCATACAATGTTGAGTACTGTTCTTTTGAGGTCTATGAAGAATTTTTTTCTGGGATTTTGATGGGAATTACATTAAATCTGTAGATTGCTTTTGGTAAAATTGCCATTTTATTATGTTAATTCTTCCTACCTAAGAACAGAGATATCCTTCCATTTTCTGGTGGCCTCTTCAATTTTCAAAAAAAAAGTTGTTATACCCTACTGAGTTCAATTTGTAGTTCCCATGCATGCCTGCGTGTGAGGCTAGTCACTGCAGCATTATCAGTCTCAGTGAGGCAATTTACCCAAAGAAACTCTATTCTTTCTTCCCTAGATGTCATGTTTACCATGATGTCTAGGAGGATTTTTATCCTCTGTTTAGGGTAAGTCCAATGAAGACGTGTGTGTGTGTGTGTGTGTATAGTTTATAAAATAGATTTTGTTATAAAGCTTTAAAGTATTATTAGGGTTAGTTATTCCTTCCCGAAACCCTAGTAAGAATTTAGGAGGACACTTGACAATAAGGATTATAGTTGGTTATGGACTAGAGATTGTCCTAATAATGATGACACAAGTGGGGATGAAAAGAAAGTATTTTTTTCTTCCAGAATCAACAGTCTCACAGATTTGATTTTATAACCTCTGGGAATTCTAGCTATTTCTTTGTTTACAGCTAACATTCCCAATCTACTATTTCTTTTAACTGTCCAAGATGGTTAGTTCAGTATGACCATCATAATCTATTCTAGCAATCCAGGAAAAGAGAGACACACTCTTTATTAGACTTACAAGATGACCATAGTCATTAGATCATACTGAGCTAATATGTTAACATGTACTCAGCTAAGAATGGAGGGTCCTATTGTTAGTAAATGCAGAAATGTGTTCATCAGAAGAATAAAAATGCAGCTTCTACAAAGGAAGAAATTGATATTTGGCTTGAATTTGTTTTAGTGGGCTTAGAAATAAGTTTATTCTAAAAAATCACTAGCATGTTTTATTGTATGTTCAATAAGACAGTAAGTATATGTAACATGCATGAATATATCACATGATAAAGGTTATTTGCTGTCTTGTAAGGGATGATTTGACATGTATTGATCATGTGACTCATAGAGCCACCTCCTGCAATGTTTGACACACATCCTGAACTACTGCTGTCTTGTTGTGTCCTTGTACTGACTCAATTGGTTCCTCCTCTATTACTACTTATTTTAATTTACTTTACTTCAATTATTTGCATGTGAAATTCTGTAAATGTTTTGTAAAGTCTTATGTCACTATTATTAACACAATATTGGTAAACTAAAAGATTATTTATTGTAACAAAATATTAATTTTTATGTTTATTATAAATATTTATATAATATAAAGTATAATTTATACATAGAATTTAAAAATCATCTAAATATTTTACAAATCTTACATATATTTCTTTAAAAGAAACTAACATATTAATGGATTTTTTAGAGACTGAATTTAGCTAAAAGGAAACAAATTGCTTCCTATTGCAAAAGAATATATTGTTATTACACAGAATATAGTAATAAAATCAGATTCCATTTCTGGGGAAATCTTAAAATATTGTACTTTTTTTTTTTGCAAATGGTGTCCAGAGAGAATGCTGGGCTAGAGTAGCTGTGGCATACACATTTTTTGTTTAAAGCTTGGGAAATCAGAGGCTAACATAGTTTATGTTCATGATCATCAGGTGCATGATCTTTCCTCAAAGAATGTAGGTTATAAATAATAAGCTTGTGAACTAGTATAGGACCATTATGTCAGAAAACCAACTGAGACCTCTTGTAATTTATGATATGGATATCAATATTAGTCATTGTTAGAATTCATTAAGTTTAGATCTTACATGATTCCATCCCTAAGGGTGTGCTTCATTAATGTTTTTCTTAGCAAACAACACAGGGACACGGGGCCACAAGTTCATATCAAATGACATTTGAGCATTTTTTTCTTTACAAGGCACTTACTATAAGTAAATATAAATGAGTTTTTAATAATTCTTTCAGCTTCATGGATATTAAAATAAATGACATTATTTAAGGTTTGTAAACATGAGAAAAATACTATAATATTCAATATAGGATCTTCATATCTTTTAATGCTTATTTTATTTATTTAAAAGTTTCACAGTTGGAAAACAGAGTAAACACTGGTGTATGTTTTGTATTCTAGAGTTCTTTTGGTGTTTTATTAATCTATTCAATTTAATCAATCAAAGTACAGTACTAATCATGTGTGGCTGAACTTTTTAACACTGAATAGTTCCTGGAAGTGAAAAAAATCAACTTGTCCTTTTATGAAATAGTCATCTTGAACATCTGTGTGCATGAGAAACCCATCATCATATAATCTACCAAGGAGAGATTTTTCCACCCTAAGAATTTCAAGTTTAGACACAAAAACTTGGTTAAGTGATGGAGGAAGGTCATTGGTTAATTAATAAAGAAACTGTTTGGCCTAATAGGTTAGAACATAGGTGGGTGGAATAAACAGAACAGAATGCTGGGAGGAAGAGAAAGTGAGCTCAGACGCCATGCAGCTCATCGCCAGGGGAGACGCGATGAAGCTCCGACCCAGGATGGACATAGGCTAGAATCTTCCTGGTAAGAACACCATGCGATGCTACACACATTAATAGAAATGGGTAATCAAGATGTAAGAATTAGCCAGTAAGAAGCTAAAGCTAATGGACCGGGCAGTGTTTAAATGAATACAATTTGTGTGTTGTTATTTCAGGGCATAAGCTAGCCAGGCAGCCAGGAGCTGCGTGGCAGGAATGCAACCCTCAGCTCCCTCAACAGAATGGCACCCAACGTGGAGCTCGAACCCACAATCCTGAGATTAAGAGTCTCATGCTCTACCAACTGAGTTAAGCAGCTGCCATTAACCACATAAAATGATAAACTTTTTTCCAACAAGGCAATATCTACTTTAACCAAACAACTCTTCCTAATAGTGTCACTCCATATGTGATTATGGGGGTCAATTTCATTAAAAACACCATAGAGGAAAACAGATACAGCCTTCTAAAGAATATATTAAAAATATACATTATCAGAACATGATTTTGAAAATGGATAGAGTTAATAGGCAGCAAACTTATGAATTAACACCACCTGCATCTTTGCTTAAATCTATTGACTTATTTGCTGTATTAGTTGGCCCAAAACTTAAAATAAATTAGGCATTATTTTGAAACTTTTTCAAATAAAATCTCAAAACTATATATTTCTGCTAATTTATTGAACTTAACAAAAATGGAACAGAGATGATTCCGATAACAGAGAACTTTATTTAAGAACTATAGCTGTTTGACCTCATTCATGAAGTTATGTTACAAGGCAGCATTTGGGTGACTGTACCATCAGAGTGTACCAAATATTGGATATACAATTTTTCTCTTAGATGCTCTGCAACTTTGTCAAGTGATAATAGCATTAATTTGTCTTTCCCTATTTTATAAATGATACTACTTCTGCGTTAGTACCTTGTGGTTTTCATTCATTATTTTTAAGCTAAATAATTTAAATTAGTAAATGGAAAAGATTGCTTGAATACAAACATTGTGATGTCACAACAACTGATCTAAACATTGAGATAACTCTGAAGTGAATATTTAACAAGTAGTATACATAGTGTAGATATGGCATAGAAGAAATGGGTCACATCCTCAGAGAGAGGCGTTAAATGATATAATTATGATATTCTTTATGGCATTCAATTTAATGTTTATAAATTGATTATTTATGTAACTACTCAATTCATAGTTTAGGCTGAGAAAGATGATGAGTAACTAAAACTGTTGAAATATAACCTATATATAGATAGACTACTCTTTATTAAAAAGTTACTCTATTTTTCTGTCATCTATCACACTGGTAATAAGTGCTGCTTTAGCATAGAAATTTCATTCATATGTACATATACCAATATTCATTTTGATTGTATACTCATATAAGAGATATTGTTTTACTAAGTAGTGTCTAAGTACCTGCTCATAGACAGGGTTTCTGAAAAAGAAAATGGAAATCCAAGATAAATCCGACAAATATGGTGACTCACCCCTGCAATAGATTATATAGAAGGATGAGGCAGAAAAAAAAAGTCTCCTAAAATGTGTTTAAAATCATCATGAGAATGAGGCCATCATGAGGTTCAGAGTTAGAAATTATCCTAATACAACAATAATTGTGAGTTGGAATCTCAACATAGTTATAATTTGCATCATTAGGTATATAAAAATAATCCTGGTATGGTAAGTGATGCATACCACAATTTTAACACTCAGCAGACTAAGATCAGTCAGTCTGAAGTTGGAAGCCATTCTTGAACATATATTAACTTCAAAGTCAATGTGATCTACTAATATGACCCTATCTCAAATTAAAGGGAGGAGTAAATGTATTTCAGGGCTATAGTAATTTACTAGCATGTGCATGGCCCAGGGTTGGATCTATAGCTCTGAAAAAATGTCAGCTATGAATACAGAGGTAAAAAGCAATCATAAACTTCTGATGGCATATAAATTATTCCTGTCACAATGAAAAAACATCCAAAAGTTCTTCATATAATTTTAAATGGAATTTATTCATGTTCCAGCTATATCATTTTTAAATACAAACTTACAAGTTAACACAACATATTTATGTCCTTACATTCCTGTTTATTGCTAACTTATTTGAAGTAGCCAAATTACAAAATCAGCTGAAGAGGATGGACAAAAGGGTCTAGTAAAGTATACTACTATATGCATCAGAGATTTATTTGAATTAAATGGCATTATTTACAAGATACAAAAGAAAATAAGAAAGACTTATAAATGAGAAAGGGGAATAGAAGAAAGTAGAGAGGATATACAAAATGAAACAGGAAGGATGGATATGAATAGATTTATATTACAGAGATATATAAAAATAGGAAACTAAAAACCTTTAATTCATGAAATTTATCCGTGCTGATTTAAAAAGTAGAAAAGAAAGTGTGAGAAAATGTTAACCAGTGAGAAATAACCTCTGTAGTGTCTCAACAATAAACACATAGTTTTATTTGCATAACAATGAAAAAATTTCTATCAAACAATGAAACAATGTTGCAAGGGAAGTATAGAACTGGAGTCTAGAGACAAACATAACTACACACTGATAAACATCACATAGTATTTATTTCAAAAATACCATAAAGGGCAATCTTTACAGGAATAAAGCTATTAGCTTCAGCCACGTGGTGCTTGCTCATGCCTTTTTCCCTAGCACTCAGGATCTATGAGTTTGAGGCCAGCCTGGTATACAAGAACTAGTTCCAGTGTAGGCTCCAAACCTACAGAGAAAACCTGTCTCAAAAAAAAAAATGAGAAAGAAAGCTATCAGCTTCTAATATTATAGATTCCAGTTTTTAAAACACTAAACAATTTTCCAAAGCACCATAAGGAAAGCATTGTAATGAAACATGGTGGCATTGTAAGATCTATTTTTTAGCAAAGACCCTAAAACTAAGTATAGAAACAGTTTGATTTCAATCCTCAAATATTTATATAATGTACAGTAAATAGGGCCAATGTTTAAATTAAAAAAAAAAACTTTAATCTCCACACACTGGGTTAACTAATTGAAAAAAAAAAACTTGTTCCCTTAGATTTCAATCTGATATGACCACATTCTCAAAACTCTTTACATGAAATATGGATTTAAGTACTGTAGAATCACAAAACCAAAAGATATAAATGTGTCAGTAGGAAAACAAAAATGGAACAAAAAATAAAAATCATTTTGAGTGGAATGACATTTAAATGTGATTTCAAAAACTCAGTAAAAGTTATATTATTTGAGTAAAAGAAGATAATTTTCCAGTTTTAGTTCAAGGAAATAACAGAGAAATAGTGTTATAAGAATTATTTTTAAAAGAAAATATGAGGAACACAGAGTGCTCCAATACTGAGGGGAGATGGGAGGTCAACCAGAAAGAAACTTAACAGAGAAATAAGAAAACTAACAGATGTAATGAATCAAATGGACTTAACAGACATCTATAGAACATTCCATCCAAACAGAAAAAAAGTATACCTTCTTTTCAGCACCTCATGGAACCTTCTCTAAAATTGATTACATACTAAGTAACAAAGCAAACCTCCATACATACAAAATAAATTGGAGTAACCCCCTGTATCTTATCAGATCAACAAGGGATAAAGTTCGAATTTCACAACAATACTACTCCAAGAAAGCCTTCCAACTCTGGAAACTGAACAATCAACTACTGAACCACCTCTGGGTCAAGAAAATAATGAAGACTTCCTTGCATTCAATAAAAATGAAGGCACACCATATCCAAACCTATGGGACACTATGAAAGCAATGGTAAGAGGAAAGTTCATAACACTAAATGCCCACAAAAAGAAAATGGAGAAAGCTCACATTAGCGACCTAACAGAACACCTGAAATCTCTAGAGAAAAAGAAACAGACTCTCCCAGGAGGAGTAGAAGACAGGAAATAATCAAATTTTGGCTAAAATCAACAAAAGAGAAACACAGAAAACAATACAAAAAATCAATGAAACAAAGGGCTGGTACTCATAGAAAATCAACAAGATTGACAAACCCTTATACAAACTAATAAAAAGGCAGAGAAAGAACATCCAAATTAACAAAATCAGAAATGAATAGGGGGACATCAAAAACTTCCCAATGAAAAAAAGCAAAGGGACAGATGGTTTTAGTACAGAATTCTATCAGAACTTTCAAGAAGAGCTAATACCTATACTCCTCAAAGTGTTCCTCATGGTAGAAACAGAAGGGTCATTGCCAAACTCTTTTTATAAGGCTACAGTTATCCTGATACCAAAATTGCACAAAGATTCAACCAAGAAAGAACAATCTCACTCATAAAGATAGATGCAAAAATATCTCAATAAAATACTAGCAAATTGAATCCAAAAACACATCAAAAAACTCATCCATCATGAACAAGTAGGCTTCATCCCAGAGATGCAGGGCTGGTTTAACATATGAAAATATATCAATGTAATCCATTATATAAATAAACTGGAAGAAAAAAAAACATGTGATAATTTCATTGAGGATGCTAAAAAAGCAATTGAAAAAAATCACATCCCATCATGATAAAGGTCTTAGTGAGATTAGGAATACAAGGATCATATCTAAATATAAAAAAGGAATATACAGAAAGCTGATAGCTAACATCAAATTAAAAGGGAAAAACTCAAAGTAATTACACTAAAATCAGAAACAAGACAAGGCTGTCCACCCTCTCCATATCTCTTCAATATAATTCTTGAAGTTTTAGCCATAACAATAAGACAACATAAGATCAAGGAATTCATATTGGAAAGGAAGCAGTCAAATTTTCATTATTTGTAGATGATATTATAGTGTACATAAGTGACCACCAAAACTGCACCAAATAACTCCTACAGGTGATCAATACTTTCAGTGATGTGGCAGGATATAAGATCAACTAAAAAAAATCAGTAGTGCTCTTACATAGAAAGGATAAAGAAGCTGAGAGCAAAATCAGAGAAACATCACCTTTCACAATAGATACAAATAACATAAAATATCTTGGGGTAACACTGACCAAGGAAGTTAAATATATACTTCACAAGAACTTTAAGCCTTTGAAGAAAGAAATTGAAGAAGACACCAGAAAATGGAAAGATCTTTCATGCTCTTGGATAGGAAGGATCAACATAGTAAACATGGCAATCCTACCAAAAGCATTCTATAAATTCAAAGCAATCCCCATAAAAATCCCAACACAATACTTCACAGACCTTGAAAGAACAATAATCTATTTCATTAGGAAAAAAAAGAACACAGGATAGCCAAAACAATCCTATACAATAAAGGAACTCAGGGATGTAATACCATCACTGACATTAAGCTCTATTACAGAGCTACATTAATCAAAATAGCTTGGTATTGGCATGAAATGAGAGATGCTAAACAATGAAATTGAATTGAAGACCCAGATATTAATTCACACACCTATAAACACATGATTTTTGACAAAAGCTAAAATTATACAATGTAAAAAAGAAAGCATCTTCCACAAATGGTGCTGGAATAACTGGATGTCAACTCGTAGAAGAATAAAAGTAGATCCATATCTATCACCATGCACCAAACTCAAGTCTAAATGGGTTAAAGACATCAATATAAATCCAAGCTGATAGAAGAGTTAGTGGGCAGTAGCCTTCAATGCATGGGAACCACTTCCTAAATATAACCCCAGTGTCATAGACAATAAGAACAACAATAAATAAACGGAACCTCCTGAAACTGAGAAGCTTCTATAAAGCAAAGGACTCAGTCAATAAGACAAAAAGAGAGAATGAAAACATATGCACCCACCCCACATCAGACAAAAGACTGACCTCCAAAATACATAAAGAACTCAAGAAATCAGACATTGGAATTCTAAATAACCCAATTTAAAAATGGTTTTACTGAACTTAACAGAATTCTCAAGAGAATAATTTCTCATAGCCAAAAGATATGTTCAACTTCCTTTGTTTTCAGAGAAATAAAAATCAAAACAACTCTGAGATACCATCTTACCCATGTCAGAATGGATAAGACCAAAATCACTAATGAAATCTTATGCTGGAAAGGTTGTGGTATAAGTGGAACACTCATCCATATCTGGTGGGAATGCAAACTTGTGCAACCCCTTTGGAAATCAGTATGACAGTTTCTCAGGAAACT
The DNA here is from genome assembly GCF_014885135.2 of Alexandromys fortis. Lineage (NCBI taxonomy): Eukaryota > Metazoa > Chordata > Mammalia > Rodentia > Cricetidae > Alexandromys > Alexandromys fortis. Next base: position 30,128 of record NW_026068231.1, read on the forward strand.
GGGAACCAACTTACTTTAGTATTCAGTAATACCGATCTTGGGAATATACCCAAAAGATGTTCAATCATACTACAAATGTATTTGTTCAAATATGTTCATAACAGCATTATTGGTAATTGCCAGTACCCGGAAACAACCTAGTGTCCCCTCAATTGAAGAATGCTTAAAGAAAGTTTGGCACATTTACACATTACATTATTATTCACCAAACATCTTGAATTTCCATGCAAATGGATGGAATTAGAAAGCACTATCCTGTGTGAGGTAACCTAGACCCCCCAAAAATGAATATGGTATGTACTCACTCACAAACAAAGGACATTGAGCCTATAGTTCATGATCCTAGAGAAGCTAAGTAATAAGGTGATCTCAAAGAAAAACATATATAAACCCATCTGGGAATTCGAAACAGATGAGATTGCCTGAAAAACTTGGAAACATGGGAACAGGGGATAGAAGGAAGGGGATAAAAAAGGCTTGAGGAGAACTTGAGGGAATGAGATAATCAAGATGAAGGAAGGACAGATATGAGAGCTAGGAGAGAGATATCTTGATTGAGGGAATAAGAAACCTGGCTCTACAAAATTTCCCAGGAATACACAGGATGATCTCAGCTAAGAACTTAAGCAATAGAGGAGAGGGTTTCTGAGCTGGCCATGTCTTATAGTCAGAGTGATTATTATCTTATATGTCACCATAGAATCTTCGCCCACCAACTGATTGAAACAGAGGCAGAAAACCACATAGAAGCAGTGGACTAAGCTTTCAAAGTCCAGTAGAAGAGTGGAATAAGTGCGAATATGAACAAGGAGATCAAGACCATGGGGGGTTCACCCACTGAGAGAGTTTGCCTGATATAATCAGAGCTCACCAACTCCAACTGGACGTGGAGTGATTGAGCATGGGATCAAACTATTCCCTCTGAATGTGGTTGACAGGTGGGCCAGATTGAAGGGCCTTGGACTTGCCACAGGGCAGGGTTCCTTCTCCTCTCTTAGGATTGGAAGAGGGAGAAGTTGGAGGTGTGGGGAGTGTGTGGGAAGGGAGTGGGAATTGGATTGGTATCTTTAAGGCAATAAAATAATTAAAAAATAAAATAAAATAAAATATGAAGCATTCTTAGAAATTTCTTCTAACTGCTCATTTTCTCACTAAAATAATGTCTAAATGCATAGATACAAATTTAGCTTTAAAGAAAAATTTTAAAAAATCCTCAGCTAGTAAAATAATTTAAATATTTTTATTTGCACATTATCAATATTTTCATCAGTTAAGGATGATATTGATATTGAAGATTTGTAATTAAATGTATATTCTACTTACCTGACTCCAAGGGACATGTATGCTCTAGCAAATTAAACGGAGAAAGGTGAAACAAACCAGAGGCTATTCTAAAAGTTTTGATTAACTGATCATTAAATTACCGCCTTTGATTCAGTTCTTCTGTCAAATAGGCAATTATGATAATGCCTTTTCACAAATTTTGATGTTTTCTAGTCAATGTGGTAACATTTCATATATTATTTTTTATGATAAGGATATGCAATTTATCTTTATTTATATTTTGACTCATTCAATATGTAGATGCCTAACAAAAACACTTGTATCTCATCTGATTATCTTAAGAGAGGCCTTGATAATAGCTAGGGGCAAAGCTGAAAAGTTTTGCAAAAATTGTCAAATAGCCTAGTCTTCATTGATATAAAACTCAAACACCACCACCCAAATGCTATTCTCTTTCTAAAGTATTTGCTATTTTTTCTTTCTATAAGGCACTTTGTCTGCTCTTATATTCATTTCTTAAGAGTCCATTCATGAGCTCTTAACCAGGCACCCCCATGAACAACAATATAGAACATTGGAAAACCGTATTATGTTACAGTTCTAAGTTACCTATACCAGAAAAAAAAAAAAGATAAACACTTTCTTGCTATTTCTGAAATAGTAATTTGAGACTGAGCTTATATGTCTTGTATCTGTTTTGGACAGAACATGAGCATTTGAATCACACACACTAGAATTTAAAATTTGTGTCAATTACAAATTATATGACTCTGATTGAAATCCTCCAATTAAAAAAAAGTCTCTGTTAAACAAGAGTAAATAATTCAGAATGCATCCATGGTGATGAGTAACATTACTTTTACTATTTTTCTATTGTAAGTAAAAAGTAAATGATCAGCATTTCATCAAATAGGTTGTTTTGAATATTTGTGTAACTTTAGCATTTTTTATCACCAGCTTTTTTAGAAATTCTAAAGGAAGTAAATGAACCTGACTTTATTTTTAGAATAGAAAGTGATTGACTCATAAATTATTGCCCCAGGGGTTGAATCCCATTTGAATTGGATGTTTGAAATGATTAAAACTAAGTCATTTCTGTTATTGTTAGAAATACAATAAATCATTTAAAGCACTGTATTCTCTTTTAAAAGGAATCCATATAAATGATTCTTATTGCTTCTTCTGAAATGCGATGTTCCATCTTTTAATGTTTGGTATAAAGTTTCTCACTTTTAGACAACAGAATATATTAGACTGCATTTGAATTTTGAATAGCACTAAGGGGTTGAAGTGAAACATGTAGTATTTACAATACTTCCCAGAAATTTTAGAAGTAATCAAAGTACATATTTATTTTATAGATTTTAGCATTCAACATAAAGATTAAATAGTACTTTGCAATATTTATAATATCAATTTCTATGGGATGAACTTATTTTATAGCTTGCTTAATAAAAATTTGTACTTCAATCCAATGTTCCTAATTATATAAACATCAATTCACATAAATTAAAATTAACCCTCTTTCAAAATAGAGTCAATAATGCCATGAACATTTTTCTATTGTAATATTTAAAATTATCCCACGTCAACAGCCAACATCAAACTAAATGAAAAAAAAAAAAAAACTCATAGCAATCCAACTGAAATCAGGAACAAGACAAGGATGCCCACTCTCTTCATATGTAATTAATATATTTCTTGAGGTCCCAGATAAACCAATAAGATAATAAAAGGGGATCAAGAGGATACAAATCAGAAAAGAGAAATTCAAACTCTCACTATTTGCTGATGATATGGCAGTTTATATAGGCAACCCCAAACATTATACAAAGGAACTTCTACAACTCAAAAACACTTTCAGTACTGTAGTAGGATACAAGATTAACTCAATAACATCAGTACCCCTCCTTTGCACAGATGAAAACTGAGCTGAGAAAGAAATCAGAGAAACATCAAACTTCACAATAGATACAAATAGTATAGTATATCTTGGAGTAACTCTAAACAACCAACTAGAAGACCTGTATGACAAGAACTTTAAATCTTTGAAGAAATAAATTGAAGCAGACATCAGAAAATGGAAAGTTCTTCTATGCTCTTGGGAAGGTAGAATTAGCATAGTATAAATGACAATCATACCAAAAGCAATCTACAGATTTGATGCAATGCTGACCAAATTCTAGCAAAATTCTTCATAGACCTCAAAAGAACAGTACTCAACTTCATATGGAAAAGGAAAAAAAAATGATAGCCAAAACAATCCTGTATAATAAAGAGACTTCTGGAGGCATCACAATCCCTGACTTCAAACTGTACTTCAGAGCTACAGCACTGAAAACTATCTGATATATATACATAAAAACAAACAAGAGGATGACTGGATCAGAATCGAAGACCCAGATATTACTCTACACACCTATGAACACCTGATTTTTGACAAAGAAGCAAAAAATATAAAAGGGAAAAAAGAAAGCATATTTAATAAAGTGTTAGCATAATTGGATATCAACATGGAAAAGACTGAAAATAGATCCATATCTATCACCATGCAGAAACTCAAGTAAAATGTATCAAAAACTTCAACATAAAGCCAAGCACATTGAACCCCATAGAAGAGAAAGTGGGAAGTACACTTGAATGCATTGGTACAGGAGACTACTTCCTAAATATATCTCCAGTAGCATAGACACTGAGAGATACAATTAATAAATGAAACCTCCTAAAACTGAAAATCTTCTGTAAAGCAAAGGACATGATCAACAAGACAAAACAACAGTCTAAAGAATGAGAAAAGATTTTCACTAACCCCACATCAGAAAGACATCTGATCTCCAAAATATACAAAGAAATCAAGAAATTGGTTATCCAAAGAGCACATAATCCAATAAAAAATGTAGTACAGACCTAAACAGAGAACTCTCAACTATAAAATCTAAAGTAGCTGAAAGACACTTAAGTAAATGTTCAACATTCTTAGCCATTAGAGAAATACAAATCAAAACAACATTCCATCTTACACCTATAAAAATGGCCAAAATCAAAAACACTGATGACAACTTATACTTGAAAGGATGTAGGGTAAAGGAAACAATTGTGCATTGCTTGTGGGAGTACAAATTCTTACAATCCATTTAGATAACAGTATGGTATTTCTCAGAAAATTAGGAAACAAATGTCTTCATGATCCTGCAATACCAATTTTTGGTATATCCCCAAAGGATAATTGTATCACAAGGACATATGCTTAACTATGTTTATAATGGCATTGCTTGTCATAGCCAGAACCTGGAACACATAAATGCCCCTTGACCAAAGCATGAATAAGGAAAATATTGTTCATTTATACAATGAAGTACTACACAGAAGAAAAACTAATGACATCTTGAAATGTGCAGGCAAGTAGATGGATGTAACATGAGAGCCAGCTTGTTGGAGTTTCTGTTCCACCTAGTCCCCCAGCCGTTTAGTCCCAGAGAAAACCATGCAGAGAATCTGCATTAATTATGAACTGATTGGCCCATTAGCTCAGGCTTCTTATTAGCTCTTGTACCTTATATTAACCCATAATTCTTATCTATGTTAGACACATGGCTCAGTACCTTTTTCAGCAGGGTAGGTCACATCCTGCTTCTTCGGTGGTCTGGGCAGGACTTGTGGAAGAGCTTCCTGCTTCCCAGAATACTCCTGTTCTTATTGCCCCGCCTCTACTTCCTGTCTGGTTGACCTGCCTATACTACCTGCCTGACCAATCAGCATTTATTTAAAACATGATTAACAGAATACAGACAATTTATCCCACATCACTTCCCCCTCTTTTTTTAAACAAAGGAAAATATCGATAGTCCATTTTTTGGGAAGGTGGGCATAGTATTTCAGGCTACTTCCAGCTGGTTGGGGGCACTGATAATCTTATGGGGACCTAAAGAAAATTTAGAGTTATGATCAAGTCCTGACTGGAGTATCCTATGAGTCTTGGTCATCTCAGGTAGAAGTCTTGAACCTCTTCTGGATGAAGAACTCAGAGATCTGGGCCATCTATTCCTGGCAGAGATTTCTCAGGTGGTCTTCCTTGATCAAACCTGATATTTCTTATTTCAGAATGAATCAACAGCCTCTCATTTCCTATGGAAACAAAAGAAAAATCTCTTTTCCAAAGTAACATACCTTTTGACTTCAATTTTGAAGTCAATATATTTTCAAAATACCTATCTTGGATTAGTTTAGCAGCATTTATAAGCAAATATATTTTAGCAGCTGTTGCTCCTTTCTTAGCATTCAAACAATTCAACGGGAGCATAATAGCATACAGTATCAAGATTCTCTATGTATTTTCCATCTTTTTGCAGATTTAATTTAATTTCTAGTTCTTTAATTTTTACTTTTACTTTTTAAGACAGGTTCTCTGTATATCTTTGGCTGTCCTGGAACTCCCTCTGTAGACCAGGTTGTCCTTGAACTCACAGAGATCCACTTGCCTCTGCCTCCCAAATGCTGGGATTAAAGTTGGCTGCCACCATATCCTGAATTCACAGAGGCCTGTCTGTCTCTGCCTCCCAAGTATTGAGATTAAAGGTGTGTACCACCACATCCTACTATTCTTTTTTTTTTTTATCTTTTATTTTTAAGGACTTTAACCGTTTATTAAGCCTGCATATATTTTAACACACTGTAAACCATTTAGAGTTTTTTCTTTGAATCTCTCTTTACCGTATCTCTCTCTTTTTCTGACTACATGAGTCTTTAAGGAGAGGATTAAAGCTGTTGCTCTGACAGCTAGATCCAGCCCATTTTTTTTAGCTTTTCCACCTCATGGTGGGGGTACTGGCTATAGCCATGTTTACTGCCACAACTCTATGGAGTTTCAAGGTCCTTGCCAGCAAGAAAGCTGCAACAGTGTGTTCATAAACAACAGTCAAATGCTCTGTAGTCAGACTGCCTGCCTGAAAGAGTCAGAGTTTGTCCTGGCAGGATGGCCCAGAAAGCCAGCATTTTAAAAAGGCACAGCTTTTTTTCTGCTATGGCTGAAAACTGAAAAGCACGTGGTCAGCTTTTCATCTACACCATTTAAGTGTTTCGTGGAAGGACCTCTTAAAGAGCTGCAGGATTTTGCTGCTAAAGCTGAGTCAGGAAGCCTCTATTAGATGAGAGCATTTGCTTGCCTCTAGCAAGAAGAGCAGACCCAAGAAATTGCTGCTACCAAGAAAACATGCATTATTCTTTCCCAATCTTTCTCAGGCTTTCTGTGGATGCAGTTATCCACATGGGAGCCATTCTGTAACATGAGAGCCAGCTTGTTGGAGTTTCTGTTCCACCCGGTCCCCCAGCCATTTAGTCCCAGAGAAAATCATGCAGAGAATCTGCATTAATTATAAACTGATTGGCCCATTACCTCAAGCTTCTTATTAGCTCTTGTAGCTTATATTAACCCATGATTCTTATCTATGTTAGACACATGGCTCAGTATCTTTTTCAGCAGGGTAGGTCACATCCTGCTTCTTCGGTGGTCTGGGCAGGACTTGTGGAAGAGCTTCCTGCTTCCCAGAATACTCTTGTTCTCATCGCCCCCCCTCTACTTCCTGTCTGGTTGACCTGCCTATACTTCCTTCCTGGCCAATCAGTGTTTATTTAAAACATGATTGACAGAATACAGATAAGTCTCTCATACCAGATGGATCTAGAAAACATCATATTGGTTTTGGTTACCCAGACCAGGAAGACAAATATAATATGTCATCACTCTAAAGTGCCTTTTAGACATAAAGGAAAAACAAAAACAATGTACAATTCTAAATCACAGAGGACCTAGACAACAATGAGGACCCTCAGAGAGACCTACATGGATCTAATCTACAGGGGAAGTAAAAAAAAAAGACAAAACCTGCTGAGTGAATGGAGAGCATGGGACCATCAGAGAAGGTTGTTGAAGAGAAAGGGAGAGGAAGCAAGGGGAGCAGAGAAAAAATTATAGCTCAATAAAATCAATAGAAAAATAAATATATATTAGAATTGAGTTAAAATATATCTAAAAGGGTTGGTGGGATCTTCTATTTTGTGACAAGCTTCCACATAATTCTTGTTCAGAATTCATATAGAAAAAATGAAACTGTTTTCAGGAATGCATTTTTTAAAAACAATAAAAAATTTCAAACTTGAAAAAAATTATCCCAAAGTCAAACTTATTAGACAATGTAATGCAATGTTTTAAAAGAAATTTCTGAAGTCAGCAGCAGTCCTTTGGCCAGACAGCCAGACACCCCACTCCTTAGAACATTGACATGGGAGAAAAACCAGGAGACCCTCCTAAGCTCCCTAGGCTTTTCTAGCCACCAACAGGGAGTTTTCCTGCTATTCCTCAACCCCCCGCCCCAACACCACCTCTTCCCTGTGAGGTCTGTGGAACCCAGCTACACAGCCTGCTCCAATACAGTGCGAACCTAAAAGGTAAGTCCACAGTAGCCACAGGCTAGACAGCTGGACACCCCACTCTCTAGAACCTCCCTATGGGATAAAAACCAAGGGAGCCTCACAAGATCCCTTGCCTTTTCTATCCATCCATCAGGGAGTTTCCTTACCATCCCTCAAGCCACCCTGCTTCTAACCAAACATGTTCCCTGTGATCTCTGTGGAGCCCTGCTACATAGCTTGTGCCAAGACTAAGGGGACATAAGAGACAGCCACAGAAAGGATTGGACAGAGTCATCAAGACACTGCCTGCCTTACTTGAAAGAAGAGATGGGTAGGTGCCAATGCAAGAATTCTTCCAACATTCTAAAAAACAACATGGTAAAACCAGAATTCAGCAGGCACACATCAGGAAGACATGATATACTAACCCATAAGAAGTAGAAGAAAATGACTTTAAATGTAACTTTATGAAAATGATGAAGACCTTTAAAGAAGAAGAGAAAAACTCCTTAAAGAAATGGAAAAGAAGACAAAAAAGGTGGAAGAAACTAACAAATCCCTCAAATAAACCCAAGAAAACAAAGAAAAAACAATCAAACAGGTGAAGCAAGCAGTTCAAGACTTGAAGACCAAAATAGATAAACTGATGGAATTCTTGATATGGAAAATCTATGTAAATGAATAGGAACTACAGAGAAAAGTATAACCAACAGAATACAAGAGATAGAAGAAAAAAATCTCAGGTGCTAAAGATACTATAGAGTAAATAGATTCATTGGTTAAAAAAAAATAAATCTAGCAAATTCTTTTTTTCCCTCAAATATATTGGTGCTTTTGATTCAGGATTTAAAAACTGGAATGGTGTAGGTGACAGCAGCAGATTTGGGATAAGCATCCCCTAAGTTTTGCAATGTGGTTAAAGACTTTGCATTTTGTTGTTGCTACAGGAAGTCCCTTGTCCTCACCAGAAAAGCATCCAACCCTAATCCAGAAAGGAGGACGTCCAGATAATCCGAGTGCATGCAAGTGAGATTACTTTTGTGTAAATTACATATTGCAAAAAAATTATCCACCCTAATACTTTGTTTTTAATTTTGAAAAGTCAGCTACTATGCTAGCCCCCCCCCCCCATGCTGAACTCCCCAACTTGAGATTTATGAAAGTTTTTGGTCGCCCTGGAAGTGGGTTGTGTTGTCAAGAGCTTACCTGTTCATGGACTTGAGATCAATTTAGTAAAAGAACACACCTTCTAAACAAGAAAAAAGGAAGACTGGCTCAACTGACCCTTTAGCCCTTCCAATGGGACAAGAAAGCGGCAACTACGGAATAATGTGTGACCCCCAGCAGGGATTACAAGTAAAAATGATGACTAAATAAAAAAATGAAATAAAAAAGCCTTGAAAAAATCTCTCTATATGTCAACCCAAATTATCTAAATTTATACAGCGGTAAAGCTTTGTCAATCTAAGTACCTAAATGTCACACCAATCCCTACCATCTCCCATTCCCATAAAATATAAGACACATGATGCTGCACTAATTCCAGAAATTACTTGAAAACACAATTAAAGGATTTTGGATTCAGTCATCAGAGTAACAACTTAAATTATTTTTGTAAACATTTTGAAAAAGGCCATAGGACACTTATCACATTGTTCAAATGCCCAGTGGCAGGACTTCTGATGAGAACAAACAGGCCGCATAAACCAATAAGATACTGTAAAGACAAAGCCAATATGACTAAATCCAAAGTGGAGCACACGAAGGACCTCATATATAATCCAAACCAGATTAATAAATAAAGGAGACACAGGTGCCAGAACCTGCAAGAGTTTTAGTTCCTGGGGGCTGGTTCATAGTCTTCTCTGAGACTCCACTGCCACTTCTACTTGGGCAAGTCTATTGGTGCAGCCATGAAGTTTATAGCCATCTTGCCGTACTAATGCCACAGTGTCAGGCTGTACCCCTACAGCTGCTGGCATGTGACAAATGAGTTCATGCTTATGAGGGTTATATTTGTCACCAATCAGTGTCATTTTCTCTAGGCCATGCTTGGCAAACACACTCCTCAGCTTTGCTTCTAAAAGGGACAGTCCTTGAAAGAATTTTTCCAGAGTAAGCTTGTGGTCCTCAGGTTTGATTCCTTCTGAAAAGCACTCGGCAGTCTTCTCAAAAATGTCTGCCACCTCCACCAAGTCCTTACAGAAGCTCTGGATTCCAAATATCTTGGCGTCTTCTACACATCTCTGGGTTCGTCTCCTTATGTTTTCACAATCAGCGACAGCTCTCTGGTATCTCAGTGTTAAATCCTGGACTTCTTTTTTCCAGTTTAACAGCTTTTAGCCTTAAGTCTTGCTCAGCAAAGGAGGGACCAAGTACGTTAGGAGGGTCCGCAGAACGGTAGTCTTCCCCAACAGGTGTTTGTGTGGCAGTGCTGAATGGGTGTAGCCATCCCCTGCTCTCTGACACAAGCCCCAAGGCCAGGAGGTGCTCTAGCCGCTGCACCGCCCACAGTGACCGCTGCCATCTTCCAGACCAGAATGCCTACACTGTGCACGCATGCTGGAGCCAAATGGAGAGGCCAATGCAACAAATTCTGAACACAAAATATCCAGGAAATCTGGGACACACAAAAAGACCAAACCTAAGAGTAATAGGGGTAAAAGAAGAAGAACTCAAACTCAAAGGTATAGAAATTATATTCAACAAAATCATAGAATAAAACTTTCCCAACCTAAATAAGGATATCTCTATGAAGATACAAGAAGATTACAGAGCACCAAATAGACTGGATCAAAAAAAAAAATCCCCTCACCATATAATGATCAAAACACAAAGCATATCGAATGAAGAATGAATATTGGGGGCTGCAAAAGAAAAAGCTCAACTAACATATAAAGGTCAACCTTTCAAAATTATACCTGACTTCTCAATAGAAACCATGAAGGCCAGAAAGTCCTTGATAGATTGCTGCAGACACTAAGAGACCCTGTATGCAAGCCCAAACTACTATACCCAGCAAAGCTTTCATTCATCATTGATAGAGAAAAAAAAAAAAAGATATTCAATGACAAAAAAAAAAAAAACGATTTAAAGAATACAAATCCACAAAACCAGCATTACAGAAACTACTAGAAGGAAAACCTCAACAAAAGAAAGCTAACTATACACACAATAACACAGACAACTAATAACACCCTACCAGCATAATGCAAAGAAGGTAAACACAGAAACACTACTACCAGAAAATAACTGGAGTTACCAACCACTGGTCATTTATATTGCTTAATATCAATGGACTCAATTCACTTATATAAAGACACAGTCTAAGAGAATGAATATGAAAACAGGATCCAACATTCTTCTATTTACAAGAAACACCCCTCAAACTGAAAGACAGACACTATGTCAGAGTAAAGTGTTGGGAAAAGGTTTTCCAATAAAATTGACCTAAGAAACAAGCAGCTATGATTATCCTATTATTTAACAAAATTGATTTCGAACTGAAATCCATCAGATAAGATGGAGAAGAACACTTTATAATCATATAAGGATCAATTCATCAATATGAAGTCCCAATCCTGAATATTATGCCCCAAATACAAGAGCACCCACATATGTAAAATAAACATTAATAAACATAAACCACACATCAAACCCCACACACTAGTAGTAGGAGTTTTCAACACTCTTCACTTGCCAATGGATAGGTCAACCAGACAGAAACTTAACAGAAAAATAAAAAAAAAAAACTAGCAGATGTAATGAAATAAATAGAATTAACAGGCATCTAAAGAACATTCCACCCAAACAAAAAAGGATATACATTCTTCTCAGCACCATATGGAACCTTCTATAAAATTGATCACATTCTTGGTAACAAAGCAAACATCCACAGATACAAAAGAATTAGAATATGTCCTAGTGTGGGACAATGGTCTGTATTCTGTAAATTATATTTTAAATAAATACTGATTGGTCAGTAGTCAGGCAGGAAGTATTGGTGGGACAACCAGACAGGAAGTAGAGATGGGTCAATGAGAAAAGGAAAATTCTGGAAAGAAGGAAGTCCTAGTCTTCATTTATGACCCAGTTACAGAAGAAGCAAGGTGTATTTGCCTTGCAGAATAAGGTACCAAGACACATGGCTAACACAGAAAAGAATAATGGGCTAATATAAGTTATAAGACTTAGTAAGAAGCCAGACCTAATGGTCCAATCACTTTATAACTAATGTAGACCTCTGTGTGATTTCTTTGGGACTTAATGATTGCAGGAACCTGGCAGAAAAAAAAAAAATCCTCAGAAAACATTAACCCACCGTGCCTTATCGGATTACCATGCCATAAAGTTAGAATTCAACAACAATACAAACTCATAGAAACTGAATAAACAACTACTGTACCATGCCTGTGTCAAGGAAGAAATAAAGAAAGTTATTAAAATCTTCCTTGAATGAATACACAACATATACAAACCTATGAGACACTATAAATGCAGTGCTAAGAGGAAAGTTCCTAGTACTAAGTGCGCACACTAAGAAAACAGAGAAAGCTCACATTAGCAACCTAACAGCACACCTGAAAGCTAGAAGACTGGAAATAATCAAATTGAGGGCTGAAATCAACAAAGTAGAAACACAGAAAACAATATAAAGAATCAATGAAATAAAGAGCTGATACCCTGTGAAAATCAACAAGATTGAAAAATCCTTTATACAAACTAACCAAAAGGCAGAGAGAAAATATCCAAATTAACAAAATCAGAAATGAAAAGGGGGACATAACAACAGACACTGAAGAAAATCAGAGAATCATTATGTCTTACTACAAAAATATGTACTCTGCAAAATTGGAAGCTATAAAATAAATGGACAATTTTTTAGATAGATGCCATATACTAAAATTAAATCAAGTCCAGGTGAGGAATTTAAATAGACCTATAAGCTGCAAGGCCATAAAAGCTGACACCAAAAACCTCCCAATGAATAAAAGCCAAGTGACAGATGGTTTTAAGTACAGAATTCTACCAGAACTTTCAAAAAGAGCTAATACCTATACTTCTTAACATGATCCACATAATAGAAACAGAAGGGTCATTGCCAAACGGTTTTTATGAGGTCACAGTTACCCTGATACCAAAATCGCACAAAGACTCAAGAAAGAGAACTACAGAGCAATCTCACTCATGAACATGGGTGCAAAAATTCTCAATAAAATACCGGCAAAACAAATTCAAGAAAGCATTCATCATGTTCAAGTCGGCTTATCCCAGAGATGCAGAGCCTGTTCAACACACAAAATCTATCAATAGAATCCATCATATAAATAAAGTGAAAGAAAAAAAAACAGAATCATTTCAATTAAGATCCTGGAAAAGCATTTGAAAAATTCACACCCCTTCATGATAATGTCTTTGAGAGATTAGGGATACAATGATCATATTTAAATATAATAAAGGTAATGTACAACAAGGAGACAGCTAACATCAAATTAAATGAAGAAAAATCTCAAAGTCATTCCTCTAAAATCAGAAATAAGACAAGACTGTCCCCTCTCTCCATATCTCTTCAACATAGATCTTGAAGTTTTAGCAATAGCATTAGGACAACATAAGGAGATCAAGGAGATTCAAATTGGAAAGGAAGAAGTCAAATTTTTGTTATTTGTAGATGATATGATAGTGTACACAAGTGACCCCCAAAACTGTACCAGAAAATTCCTACAGGTGATCAATACTTTCAGTGATGTGGCAGGATACATGATCAACTCCAAAAAGTCAGTAACCCTCCTATACCCAAAGGATAAAGAAGCTGAGAGGGAAATCAGAGAAACATCACCTTTCACAATAGACACAAATACCATAAAATATCTTGGGGAAACACTAACCAAGGAAGTGAAAGACCTATTTGAGAAGAACTTTAAGACTTTGAAGAAAGAATTTGAAGAAGATACCAGAAAATGGAAAGGTCTCCCATGCTCTTAGATAGGAAAGATCAACATAGTAAAAATGGCAATCCTACCAAAAGCATTCTATAGATTCAATGCAATCCCCATAAAAATCCCAACACAATTCTTCACAGACCTTGAAAGAACAATAATCAACTTCATATGGAAAATCAAAACACTCAGGATATCCAAAACAATTCTGTACAATGAAAGAACTGCCTGAGGCATTTTCATCCTTGACAATAATCTCTATTACAGAGCAACAGAAATCAAAACAGCCTGGTATTGGCATAAAAACAGAGACATGGACCAATGGAAACAAATTAAAGACCTGGATATTAATCAACACACCTATGAGCACATAATTTTTGACAAAAATGCTAAAATTATATAATGTAAAAAAAAAACATCTTCAACAAATAGTGTTGTTAATACTGGATGTCAACCTGTAGAAGAATGAAAATAGATCCATGTCTATAGCTATGCACAAAACTCAAGTCCAAATGGAATAAAGACCTAAATATAATCCAACCACACTGAACCTGATAGAAGGGAAAGGGGGAAGTAGCCTTCAATGAATGGGCACAGGAGACCTCTTCCTAAATATAACCCCAGTAACACAGACAATAAAAGCAAAAATAAAAAATGGGACCCACTAAAACAGAGAATCTTCTGTAAAGAAAAGGACACAGTCAATAAGACAAAACACAGTGTACTGAATAGAAAAAGATCTTCATCAACCCCACATCAGACAAAGGACAGATTTTCAAAATATATATAGAACTCAAGAAATTGGACATTAAAATTTTAAATAACCCAATTAAAAATGATGTACTGAACTAAACAGAGAATTCTCAACAGAAGAATTTCCAATGTCCAAAAAATACTTAAGGATATGATCATATTCCTTAGCTATCATGGAAATGCATTCAAAACAACTCTGAAATACCATTTTACACCTGTCAGAATGTATATGAACTAAAACACTAATGATATCTTATGCTGGAAAGAATGTGGTGTAAGTGGAACACTCATCCATTGCTGGTGGGAATGCAAACTTGTGCAACCACTTTGGAAATCAGTGTTGCAGTTTCTCAGAAAGCCGGGAATCAACCTACCTCAGGATCCAGTAATACCACTCTTGGAAATATACCCAAAAGATGTTCAATCATACTACAAAGGCATTTGTTCAACTATGTTCAAAGCATCATTGTTTGTAATAACCAGGACCTGGAAATAATCTAGATGCCCCCAACTGAAGAATAGATAAAGAAAATGTGGCAAATCTACACATTATAGTACTACTCAGCAATAAAAAACAATAACATCTTGAATTTTGCATGCAAATGGATGGAATTAGAAAACACTATGCTGAGTGAGGGAACCCATACCTCCCCCAAATGAATATGATATATACTCACTCATTAGTTGATACTAGCCATAAACAAAGACATTGAGCTTATAGTTCATGATCCTAGAGAAGCTAAGTAATAAGTTAACTGTAACATGAAGGGGTCTGCTTGTTGGGGTTTCTGTCCTGCCCGGTACCCCACTGCTGGTAAG
This sequence comes from Alexandromys fortis, assembly GCF_014885135.2. Taxonomy (NCBI): domain Eukaryota; kingdom Metazoa; phylum Chordata; class Mammalia; order Rodentia; family Cricetidae; genus Alexandromys; species Alexandromys fortis. Next base: position 45,331 of record NW_026068231.1, read on the forward strand.
CCCCAAAGAAAATCACACAGAGATTTCTATAAGTTATAAAGCTGATTAGCCCATTTGCTCAGGCTACTTATTAGCTCTTGTAACATATATTAACCCATTAATCTGATCTATTTTAGCCATATGGCTTGGTACCTTTTTCAGCTGGCAGGTGACATCCTGCTTCCTCGGTGTCTGGACAGGACTGGGGGGGAATCAGCTTTCTTCTTCCCAGAATTCTCCTGTTCTCATTGCATCACCTCTACTTCCTATCTGGTTTTCCTGCCTATACTTCCTTCCTAGCCAATCAGAATTTATTTAAAACATGATTGAGGGATTACAGACAATTCTCCCACACCACTTCCCCCTCTTTTAAAAAGAAAAGGAAAATATCCATAGTCCATTTTTTGGAAATGTGAGCTTAGTATTCTAGGCTATTTCCAGTTGGTTGGGGGAACTGATAATCTTATGGGGACCTAAAGAAATATATGAAATAACTTCCCATTTGCCAACATGAATTAGTTTTACTTTTTAATATGCTTTCTTTTTAACACATGTGTTATTAAATTGTAACTGAAAAACAACAACAATATATGGTATCTTAAGTAACAGAAATTCTAATGCTTCTGCTTCGCTTTTGATCTCTAGTATAGTTCTTCCAAAAGACACAGAAGAGGTAAAGGAAATGGAATCAATTTGCATACAAAAATATATTTGGCCCAATATTTTTTTATTTGGACAATAACTATATAATAATTGAAATGGAATTAATTTGCATAAATCAGTGTTCTGAGAACATTTGATTAAATATTCAGATTTCTATGTCAATATATTTCCATTGTCCAGACAAACAAATTGCATCTATGAATTTAGTTAAAAATAGAAGTAATATGAATCTAATTCTCTTTCAAGAATTTGGGGTTCTATTGGCAGGAAATAAAGTACAATGGTAGGGTCTTTATTTCTTTAAAATTCCAAAAAAACTTTCTACAACTGTTAATGTAACCTAGACCTCCAAATAAATTGATGGAATCCTTGACTCTATAACTATTTTTTTCTCAAATGTCACCATCATCTTCACATCTTTGAATTTTTATTTCTATATAACTGTATCTGTGATTATGATCCTTTCTCTTGATGGGATAAAGCATTTATTAGCCATGCCTAAATAACACACAAGGAAACTGAACTATTTAGTTTATGAATCACATAATGTTTCTGAATTTGATTATTTTAAGTAATTAGAGGGGTCATCTTTTTATAAATTGCATTTAATTCATGCACTAAACCCAAATAGTTATTCAAAAGAAGAAATATTTCCTAAAAATAGTAATAGTGTCAAAGTTGTTTTGAATTATATGGTTATCTATCTCTCAGTGTTTATTATATATATATACATATATATTTAAAATATACCCATAAATTCCTATTATATAGATTTTCTCAATTCACTTACAATTTGAAATTTTGACTTTATATGTAGAGTCTGCTTTTACACAAATAAGATCATCTGTTCATCTGAAATAATGTCTACAAGAAAAAAAATATCCCTATACTTATATTCCATGTACCAATTCTAGATTAATGTTTTATTCATCTTTAGTTATGAATGAGTTTTCAATTGATTAAAGTATTATAATTACATTTATATGGACCTTATAAGTATAAAAAGAATACTGACTTGTTATATCTCAACATAAATTTATTTAGCATTAGCCACTTTTGCTACTGTTTTGGCCATATTGGAATTGTTAAGATTTCCTCATAGATCGAATTCTGATACTTCAAATATTTGAAGCCTAATGTTTTAAAACAAACAACTTTAATATATTCAGTAACCTTACTAAAATTTCCAAATGGTAGATGTTCTGTAAGAGCTAATTTGACTTCTGCGCCAATTATAGCTTCAAGGAAATGAATGTCTCATATTGTATTCATTCACCTTTTGTGAAGCAAAGCTTAAACTCATAGTCAGTTTGTAAAAGAATTATTCCTAAAAACTAGATAGACTTGATTAAATCTGTTTTAGAACCTGGTCAACAATGACAATGGACTAATGGGTTTAGAGAAGAGGCTCCAACTATTGAACAATGGAGTAAGTTGAGGTATTGAAATCTGTCAAGGTCAACTTCTTAAAGATGGAGACTATGTTATTATAGAAAGGAAATAATTATATGGTGACCATGTCCTGACTTTATGTCACAAAGCAGTTTGGAATATTTGCTACAGAACTGGAGAATTTGAAAAAAGATTGAATCATTTACTAAAGTTATACATGGCCCAAAGGAAGTCTTCATGGATTTTTTACAAAGAGTGCCTTCAGCTGTAATAGAATGATACACAATTCAGAAGATAGACAAATAATAATTGAATCTCTGGCTTTCAAAAATGATAATTTTCAATGCAAAAAGGACAATTAGATCTTTAAAGGCAATGTCATCACCTTCATAGGAATGGATCTGAGATACAATTAATATTGAATCTCAGGATCATGATGATGTTTGGATAGGAGAGATGGTTTCCAGAGGTTTCTGGAAAAAATTGAAATGTGAAGTGCTATAATTGTGGCAAAATAGGTCAATTTATAAGTAAACATGAGCATAATTAAAACCGAATGCGCCTTCTTTCTGGAGCATGCAGAAAGTGTGGAGAAAGACAGGAATTGGACTAATTGGATCAAGAGAAAATATTCAGGAAACTCCTTGAGAAACCCTTCACAGGCCCCTATGCCAAATATGGTTCAGTCCTTTCTGGCCATCATAGAAAAACCCCTTTTAGAATAATTAAACAGTCTAATGCCTATTATAAGAAACCGTATTCCTCTGGATAATAGAAAAGTTAAAAAAGAAAAAAAAAATCAGGAGAAACCATAAAATGAGTATTTTGGCAAACTACTATAAATGAATAATGATGAAATTAAAAATGTAAATAAATGACATTATCATTGAAGTTCTCATCAACAGAGCTATAGATGTAACAATAATCTCCCAAGAATCTTGTCATAAAAAGTTGCCTCTTAAGGAGTTAAATGTTCAGATTTAGGGATTGGAATTTTATGTCAAGTAAAACACAGAATTAGGTGGGTCAAATATATAGAGCTGGAATGACAGAGAGGAAAATAAAGTCATATGTAACTAACATAACAATTAATTATTGGGATGAGAATCTTGACAGCAATGGGATACTTAGATTAATATTCCTGCCATCTTAGAAACAAGCCATAAATTAACATCTATTTCTGGGAAAAAATAGAAGGTATTATAAAGAACAGTCACTGACCATTCAAGTTATACAAGAACAAAGCAAAATGCACTTTAAAAGACACTGATAGCCCTAACTCTAAAATGCTTGACAGATAATCCTTTGTTGGTTCCATAATGACCTTTAACAAAAGATAAACTGTAAACTTTAGAATAACTGGTAGAGAAGAAATAATATGCTAAACATATTGAAGAATCAAACAGGCCTTGGAATTCCTCTGCTTTTGTTATTAAAAGGAAATCTGGAAAATGAAGACTGGTAACAGATTTAAGATCTGTTAATAATATGACTCAGCCAATGGGCTCTATACAATGTCACATTATTTTGTCTTTTCTATTACCTATAAGATGGCCTCTTATAGTATTGATTAAAAAAATCTTTCTTCCCTTTACCTTTAACACACTCTTAATACCTGTTCAGGATTTCAGTGGGAAATTACTTTAGGTTCAGAATTTGGTAGTCACACATTTGTTAGACGTTATGGTCTTCATGGGTATACTCATAAAAAAAGAAAACCCCCAAATACTCTAGCATATGTCTCTAAGAAAGTGGAGCATTTTTTGCTTATCATAATAACAAACATATAAGTATACCACACAATCCTAAATGGAAGGCAGTTATAGAAAGATCAAATCAAATACGAAAGACTATGTTAAATAAACAGAAAAGGTTGCTAAAGATCCTCAAAGAAGATTACACAGTGTTTTATTAAATTTGAATTTTCTAAATGCTAATGAGAAAGGAACAATAACTGTGGAGACACATTGAATAGAAGAAAAACTTACTGAATTAAATTAGCTATTATGCTTTAAAGATATACTGACCACACATTGGAAACCAGTACATGTGCCGTGTTTGAGAAGGGGTTTCGCTTTTCTTTCCACAGAAGAATAGGTATGAATACCATCCACATTGATTAAAATAAAATTTAAACAAAATAAACCATTTAAAATGAAGATATGAGAATTCATCAAACAACATGGTTATTTACTATAAACTAACCTATAAAATTGACATATGGTTTTTATTTGATCAGAAATAATTTGCGCAAATAACCTCCACAAAAGATGGGTATTGATTTTGTCCTTTCAGGAGAATGAAGGTATCCAACCAAGGTGTTGGAAGGCCACTGGAGAAATAAGCCATCTGACAAAATTGAACAGATCATCCAGAAAAGAAAAACTCGCAAGATAATGTATAAATTGGACTATTGGTATATCACATTGCCAACCTGATTTGGATAAATCATCCAGTAAAGAAAAAGTCTCAATATAAAGAGTAAGTTGGCCTATTGGTATACAATATTGCCCAAAGGATTAAACTAATTAAAAAAATATTGATTTTTATTGAGCTCTACATTTTTCTCTGCTCACCTCCCTGCCTCTCCCCCCTTCACCCCTCCCAAAGGTCCCCATCCTCCCAATTTACTCAGGAGATCTTGTCATTTTCTACAAAGATTAGATCTTTGTATGTCTCTCTTAGGGTCCTCATTGTTGTATAAATTCTCCGGGATTATGATTTGTAAGCTGGTTTTCTTTGCTTTATGATTAAAAACACTAATGAGTGAGTATATGTGACAATTGTCTTTTTCTGTCTGGGTTACCTCACTCAAAATAAAGCTTTCTTGCTCCATCCATTTTCCTGCAAAATTCATGATGTCGTTATTTTTTTTTCTGCTGTGTAGTACTCCATTGTGTAAATGTACCATATTTTCCTTATCCATTCTTTGGTTGAGGGACATTTAGATTGTTTCCAAGTTCTGTCTATGACAAACAATGCTGTTATGAACATAGATGAGCACATGTCCTTGTGGCACAATTGAGCATCCTTGTCAAAGAATTAAATTTCATATCTTTTATCAAATGTTTGTTTCTACTATTCTCTTCAGATATATAATGTAAATGGCCTTTTTCTAGTTCCTTTCAAATTAAAGATTAAAACTGACTTTAGAGTGCGGTTCTCTCTTTCTCTAAACCAAAGCATGCTTATTAAAGGGAACTCCAAAATTTCTGCCTCATGTCAGAAGTGTCACCTTATTGAGACTGAAGAAAAACAAATACTTGAAGACTAGTTTATTGCCACTCGTCTCATTAACCTTTGGTTTTATAATGATGCTTGAACAGTTTCTCTTAAGGTAGAAAATTTATAAGATTATTGTGTGTGTGTGTGTATATATATATATTTTCATTCTAAACTTTTTGTAACTAATTGTAGAAAAAATATTTCTTCTACATTCCTGTATACAATATTGGGTTTAAGTCTCTATCAGTTATCTGCAGTGAAGCATGAGTATGCCTAACAGCAAACACTGAGGTCTTCAAAAGGAGAATGGGGCCCCACAATGACAATTTCTCTAGGACTATGATTGTACTACTAAGGTGAAATAAACACCTAAAGATCTGCATTGGAATATAAACTCCTCAGGAAAATTTCTAGGCTACCTGAGATGATCTAGCCTCAAGAGACTAATTAAGCCATGACGTGAGACAAGTCTTTATGCAGATACTTTACAACAAATAATAAAACTACCTCTATCAGTATTTGACAATTAACTCAAAGTTTTGTTTTCAATATCCATTAAAAATGCCATAGCTCTCAGATAGAAGGAAGTAAAATTAAGAATATAAAACCTAAATTCCTCCAAAGTGGAGAGTATCGTTTTGATCATTCAATGAGTTGTGAAAATTTCTCATTTTTTAAAAGTGTTATTTACAAGATATTGTTGGTTAAGGTCAGGAGGAAATTTAAAATAAGGGAGATTAGATTTAAAGTTCTTGATGTGGCATATCCTTCTCCATATGTGTTGCTTTAATTGGTTAATTAATAAAGCTCTTTTGGCCAATGAATTAGCAGATTAAAGACAGGTAAGAAATCTTGACAGAGATATAGAAGAGAGAGTAGGCTGAGTCAAGGAAAAACCATGCTGCTGCCAAAGAAAGACATTGGAAACGTATTGGTTGGTCACAACCTCATGGTTATACACAGGTTTATAGAATTGTGTTAATTTAAGATATAAAAGGTAGCTAGGAATAAGATTAGCTATTGGTCAAACAGTGTTGTAATTAACATAGTTTCTGCGTGATTATTCATATCTGGGCAACCAGGAAATAAATGAACAGTCTAACTCTACAATTTCTTGTTTTTTTTTTTTAAAGAATTCCATAAATTAGACCCTGTAAGCTACAAATTCCACCCCATGCCCAAACCCTCCTATCCCCCATGACCTCAGAAGAACTCTGAAACACAGGCTTCAACTATACAGAGTGGACCAAGGGGTGAGTTACTACCTACCCAGCTAGGCACCCAACTCTCTAGGCATTTCATACTAGGGCATAACCCTGGGCCTTTCCCCCAACTGCTTCAGCTTCCCCAGCTGGCCAATTGGCTAGCCTCCTGTATGTGTGCTACCCCAAAATACCTACCCCATCAATCAGATTCTGTAAGCTACAAGTCCCACCTCCAACCTTGAACCCTCCTATCAGCCATAAACTTAAAGGAATTCTGACACACATGCTTCTACTACACAGAGAAGTCCAAGATGTAGATTCTCAGTTGCTGAAGATAATATAGAGAAAATAGATTCATTGGTTGAAGAAAACATTAATTCCAAAAAAAATCCTAACATAAAACATCGAGAAAATCTTGGAAACCATGAAAATAATAAACCTAAGAAATAGGGATAGAAGAAGAAAATATTCAGCTCAAAGACACTGTGAATACCTCCAAAAATTACTATCCCCAACAATCAGCAGAAGGCAGTATGGAGTAAACTATGCCTATATTCCCAAATATTGTCTATAAATGTTTGTTTATATTTAAAGGGGGATATGATATAGATATGAATAATTTGCATTGGTATGGATCTTAGTTTATTGATGCAAATTTAAGATCAATTTTGTTATATGTATATGTATTTCTGGTCTTGTTTATGGTATTGTGTTTCTGTAGCACTTTTTAAAATGCAATGTATAATTAAAAATATAAGTTAATGCATACTCATATATAATAGCCAAGCTTGTAGTCATATTAGTTAGATTTTTTTAGATATATAGAGATATATTTCAGTTAGATAAGTATTCTTAAAATCTTTCAGAGACCTTCAGAATATGGCATTTAAAATGTTTTAAGAACTTAGGACCTTTCATGACAATGAGACACATCTGCTCCTGGCAGTACGAGCTACTTCAAGAGTAAGATGGGCATCAAAGAGGGGCCTTATGAAGTTGGTTAGTTATTTGGGAAAGAAGCTGCTCTTTCTTGGATTGTTTGATAAAATGTACATTCAGGACCTGCAGAGAAATGACTGCTGTACTTTCCTATATGTAAGATTGTCCTCTGGGGTTCTTGCTACATGAAAGAGTCTTCCAGACGTCCTGCAGGACATAGAAGAAAGTGACTGACATGCTGCCAATATAGGTAGAACTGTCTTTGAAACTTCTTGCTTCATGGAAAAGTCTGCTGGATACTATGGGTGTATAGGCTGAAGATAGATACCCCAAAGATATGAAAGAACTTTGGATGATTGTCCAGACAATTTGATTTCTGTATCAATTCTAGAGTTTTGGAAGTTGCTTACAGTGCACTTCCTGTTTATTTAGGTAATATTATATCTTTCTGGAGTCTTTGATAGACTTAAAGAATTTATAGTTATAGTTTTCCTTAGTCATGATTGTTATTCCTTTTTGCGGGTGAGAGTGGAAGGTAGAGACGAACACAAGACACACGACACACACGGTGGTACGGGTTGAGGAAGGAGACACAAACACGCGGTGGTCCCACGTGGGTGCACTTTAATGGGGGAGGGGTAACAACAGGTAAGGTACAGGTGTGCAGAAACAAGAGGGTAGAGGGGAAAAAGGGCATGGCTAATGGTGACTCCATTTTTAACAGGGGACACAAGGGCGTCTGGGAGAAATGTCTTGCACATGTCATCGCGGTAATCCAGGGGAATGTTGGGAGCTGTGGTTTCCAAAAGGAACAACATATCACCCTTTTGGTTTCATTAAAAAAAAAAAATGGGGGGTGTCTTAAAGGGTAGGGAATGGGGGCATAGCCCGGTCTCTCATGGCTGCTTCCTGCTGGCTTTGGGCATAGAGGGGTCCAGGGAGTGTCCGATTATTTTGACGATGTCCTGTTGGTTATGTCCTGTCTGCTGGCGTTCTGAGATGGCTTATTATTGAAGAAATCACATCTGTCTGGCTTCTCCTGAGTAGCTGGGTCATCATTAAGATGTTGGAAGGCAAAAGTCGCATTAGTAGAGAAAGAAATTAAAGGGGAGAGGAGGTTTGGAAAATTAGAGGGGAGATTTGGGGTGGGGGAGTTTTAGGAGGTCTGGAGTTAAGAATGATAAAAAAAATAAATGATACTTATTCCGGCCTTCCTTCTGTCCCTGGATCACTGGGCTACCAGGCGGCCCTGTTTAGGTGCTGAGGAATTCCATCTGGACGGGTGAGTGTGTGTTGTCCAGGGGCAATAGTCCCGGAAGAGAGCACAGCCCCCCTTCCCCCAGCTCCTTCTTCAGGGCTGTCTTTCTTACCATGACCCAGCACCCCAGCACCCCACCCCCAACCCTGCCCTGCTGTATGCTAGGACCAGTGCTCAACAACAGTTTTAAGCTCCTATTTCAAGCTCCTACTCCCCCAGCTCCTTCTGCAGGGCTGTCTTTCTTATACACAACCCCCTCTAAGCCTGCATTCTCTGCAAGGTCCTTTGCTCAGGAACAGTTTTCTGCTCCTATACTAAGGCTTCCAAGCCAGAGCGGTGAGTGCCTGCCTACAGGTCAGGCCTCAAGGACCCCTGAAAGAGAGCATGGGCACCTTCAACTTGTGAGGCAGGGTGTCCTGTGTTCTACTCGTCCCCGCCCTGCCCCCCAAGTTCCTCCTTTTTGTCCGTGGGTCATTGGACTACCAGTCGTCCATGTTTGGGTGCTGAAGACTTCCACTCGACGGGACGGGCACTGCTTCTACACTGAAGGGATACACCCAGAGACTCAGTCACAGCCAAGACTGGACCAAGACACCAGACCTCTCCTGGATACATTTGAAGGAGGAGATGGGAAAGCGCCAATGCAAGACTTCCTCCAACAACATGAAAGGCAACATGACATCACCAGAATCCAGGGATCCCGAAATAAGAAGAATTGTACACCCTACTCCAGAAGAATTAGAAGAAATCGACTCAAAAGTGAATTATATGAAAATAATAGAAGACCTTAAACAGCAGGTGAAAAACTGCCATAAACAATTAGAGATTACAGACAAAAAGGTAGAGGAAATGAGTAAATNACAGGAGGTGAAAAACTGCCATAAACAATTAGAGATTACAAACAAAAAGGTAGAGGAAATGAATAAATATCTCAAAGATAGCCAAGAAAACCAAGAGAAACAAGAAAAAGCAATCAAACAGATAAGGGAAACAGTTCAAGACTTGAAGAATGAAATGGAAGTAATGAAGAAAACAGAAACCGAGGGAAGGATGGAGATGGAAAATCTGGGTAAACAAACAGGAACTACAGAGACAAGTACTACCAACAGATTACAAGAGATAGAAGAAAAAAAAAACTCAGACACTGAAGATACCATAGAGAAAATAAACACACTGATCAAAGAAAACAGCAAATCCAACAAATTCTCATCACAAAATATTCAGGAAATCTGGGACAAAATAAAAAGACCAAACCTAAGAATAATAGGGGCAGAAGGAGAAGAAGTACAGCTCAATGGTCCAGAAAATATATTTAATAAAATTATAGAAGAAAACTTTCCCAACCTAAAGAAAGGTATTCCTTTGAAGGTTCAAGAAGCATACAGAACACCGAATAGACTGGATCAAAACAAAAATCTCCTCGCCATATAATAATCAAAACACAAAGCATACAGAACAAAGAAAGAATATTAAGAGCCGCAAAGGAAAAAGGCCAAGTTACTTACAAAGGTAAACCGATGAGACTTACACCTGACTTCTCTATGGAAACCATGAAAGCCAGAAGGTCCTGGATAGATGTTCTTCAGAAACTAAGAGAGCACGGATTCAAGCCCAGACTACTATACCCAGCCAAGGTTTCGTTCACTATAAATGGAGAAAACAAAATTTTCCAGGATAAAAAACAAATTTAAACAATACATAGCCACAAATCCAGCCTTACAGAAAGTAATAGAAGGTAAATCAAAAACGAAGGAGTCCGACAATGACCACAATAACTCAAACATCTAGAGATCCTTCACCAGCACAACTCTAAGGAGGGACACACACAAACTCTACTACTAAAAAAGTGACCGGAGTTAACAACCACTGGTCATTAATATCACTTAATGTCAATGGACTCAACACACCTATAAAAAGGCATAGGCTAGGAGATTGGATACGAAAACAGAATCCAACATTCTGCTGGTTAAGAGAAACACACCTCAACCACAAAGACAGGCACCTATTCAGAGTAAAGGGATGGGAAACTGTTTATCAAGCAAATGGACCTAAGAAACAAGCGGGTGTGGACATACTAATTTCTAACAAAGTTGACTTCAAACTTAAATCAATCAGAAAAGATGGAGAGGGACATTTTATACTCATAACAGGAACAATACATCAGTTTGAGGGAGAGGTTGGCCCCCAGAATTCTCTTAGAACCAAATATGTTGCTCCCGTGCCCAAGAGAAATGAAATGAGGTGACCAGACACAGTGAAAAGTGCCCATGGCTCCTGGTTGCAGATGGGTGTGGCGGTCGATAGAGAAGCCAGGGAACCTTCAGTCTTCCAAGGCCAGGCCCAATAAGTCGACCTGGGGATCCTCTAGGCCTGTTGCCCCCGCATCATCGAACACACAATGAAGGTCTATAGACCAGTGACCCTCCATGTTACACCTTGGGCAGGGGCCCCTTGGGTTGCGATGGGGATTGGGGCACCCTTTAGCCCAGTGACCTGCCTTACCACACTTGAAGCATGGTCCCAGTGGCTCACGCACCCCGGGAGGTGGGGGGGGGCAGCGCTAGCAGGACAGGTTGTGGAGTCCGTCACCTAGGCTGGATGGGCGGGTGCAGTAATCACGTGGCAGTGATTTCGAGCCTTGTCATTTCTTGCGTGGTACACCTTAAAAGCCACCTCCAGGATCTGTGCCTGTGGGGTCAGGGGACCTTTCTCCAAATGTCTGAGCTTTGCCTTGATGTCTGAGTAGCACTGGTTGATGAAATGGGTCATCAGGAACTGTCTGCCCTCAGTGGATTCTGGATCCATGTTCTTGAACTGTAACATAGCTTTAGTGAGATGGTCAAGAAATGCAGAAGGATTTTCCTTAGTGTCCTGAAAATTTTCTGTGAACTTAGAATAGTTTACTGGTTTAAGAGCAGCCTTGCAAAGTCCCACAATGAGGCAAGTTAGGAATCGGTCTCTGGCCAGAATGCCACCGGGGGAGTTATAATCCCAATGGGGTTCCTGGTCTGGCACTGCCTCTGCCCCCAGAGGATGGGAGGCCAGTGTTTGGTGTACTTCATCAGCGTACTGTCTCGCCTGTTCCCAGACCCATCTGCGTTCCTCGGGAAGTAGGTTATTACACAGGATCATATAAATGTCATGGTAAGTTAGGTTGTAAGATTGGGTTAAATACTGTAATTCTATTATGAAATTGGTGGGGTCAGCAGTGTACGACCTGAGCAACTTAGAAATATGGGAGAACTCCGATAAGGCGAAAGGAACGTGGACTTTCATCAGGAGATTGGATACAATAGCAGGATCCAACATTCTGCTGTTTACAAGAAACACACCTCAAACACAAAGACATGCACCTACTCAGAGTAAAGGGCTGGGAAAAGGCTTATCAAGCAAATGGTCCTAAGAAACAAGCAGGTGTGGCCATACTAATTTCTAACAAAATTGACTTCAAACTTAAATCAATCAGAAAAGATGGAGAGGGACATTTTATACTCATATCAGGAACAATTCATCAGGAAGAAGTCTCAATCCTGAATATGTATGCCCCTAATATAAAAGAACCACTTACGTAAAAGAAACATCACTAAAACTCAAGGCAGCCATGAAACCGCACACACTAATAGTAGGAGACTTCAACACTCCTCTCTCACCAATGGGCAGGTCAAGCAGACAGAAACCTAACAGAGAAATTAGAGAATTAATGGAGGTAATGAATCAAATGGACTTAACAGACATCTATAGAACATTTCACCCAAATAGGAAAGAATATACCTTCTTCTCTGCAGCACATGGAACCTTCTCGAAAATTGACCACATACTCGGTAACAAAGCAAACTTCCCCAGTTACAAAAAAATATCTGTAACCTCCTGTGTCTTATGAGATCACCATTAATTAAAGTTAGAATTCAACAACAATGCTGCCCCCAGAAAGCCTACAAACTCATGGAAACTGAACAGTCAACTACTGAAACACACCTGGATCAAGGAAAAAATAAAGAAAGAAATTAAAGTCTTCCTTGAATTCAATGAAAATAAAGAAACAACCTACTCAAACTTATGGGACACTATGAAAGCAGTCCTGAGAGGAAAGTTCATAGCACTAAGTGCCCACTTAAAGAAAACAGAGAAGGCACACATTGGAGACTTAACAGCCCACCTGAAAGCTCTAGAAAAAAAAGAAGCAGACTCACCTAGGAGGAGTAGAAGACTGGAAATAATCAAACTGAGGGCTGAAATCAACAAAATAGAAACACAGAAAACAATCCAAAGAATCAATGAAACAAAAAGCTGGTTCCTGGAGAAAATCAACAAGATTGATAAACCTCTATCCAAACTAATAAAACGCCAGAGAGTGAATATGCAAATTAATAAGATCAGAAATGAAAAGGGGGACATAACCACAGACACAGAGGAAATTCAAAGAATCATTAGATCTTACTACAAAGGCCTGTATGGCACAAAACTGGAAAATGTAAAAGAAATGGACACGTTTTTAGATAAATACCATATACCAAAGTTAAACCAGGACCAGGTGAACAACCTAAATAGACCTGTTAGTCGCGAAGAACTAGAAGCTGTTATCAAAAACCTCCCTACCAAAAAAAGCCCAGGACCTGATGGTTTCAATGCGGAATTCTACCAGAACTTCCAAGAAGACCTAATACCTATACTCCTTAATGTATTTCACAATATAGAAGCAGAAGAGTCATTGCCAAATTCCTTTTATGAAGCTACAGTCACTCTGATACCAAAACCACACAAAGACTCAACCAAGAAAGAGAACTACAGGCCAATCTCACTCATGAACATCGACGCAAAAATCCTCAACAAAATACTGGCAAACCGTATCCAAGAACACATTAGAAAAATTATCCATTATGATCAAGTAGGCTTTATCCCAGAGATGCAGGGCTGGTTCAACATACGAAAATCTATTAATGTAATCCACCATATAAATAAACTGAAAGAAAAAAACCATATGATCATTTCATTAGATGCTGAAAAAGCTTTTGACAAAATTCAACATCCCTTTATGATAAAAGTCTTGGAGAGATTAGGGATACAAGGGTCATACCTAAATATAATAAAAGCTATTTACAGCAAACCGACAGCTAACATCAAACTAAACGGAGAGAAACTCAAAGCCATCCCACTAAAGTCAGGAACACGACAAGGCTGTCCACTCTCTCCATACCTCTTCAATATAGTGCTTGAAGTTTTAGCAATAGCAATAAGACAACATAAGGGGATCAAGGGGATTCGAATTGGAAAGGAAGAAGTTAAACTTTCATTATTTGCAGATGATATGATAGTGTACATAAGCGACCCCAAAAACTCCACCAAAGAACTCCTACAGCTGATAAACACCTTTAGTAATGTGGCAGGATACAAGATCAACTCCAAAAAATCAGTCGCCCTCCTATACACAAAGGATATGGAAGCAGAGAGGGAAATCAGAGAAACATCACCTTTCACGATAGCCACAAACAGCATAAAATATCTTGGAGTAACTCTAACCAAGGAAGTGAAAGATCTATTTGACAAGAACTTTAAGGCATTGAAGAAAGAAATTGAAGAGGATACCAGAAAATGGAAGGATCTTCCTTGCTCTTGGATTGGGAGGATCAACATAGTAAAAATGGCAATTCTACCAAAGGCAATTTATAGATTCAATGCAATCCCCATCAAGGTCCCATCAAAATTCTTCACAGATCTTGAGAGGACAATAATCAACTTTATATGGAAAAACAAAAAACCCAGGATTGCCAAAACAATCTTATACAATAAAGGAACTTCGGGAGGCATTACCATCCCTGACTTCAAACTCTATTACAGAGCTTCAGTATTGAAAACAGCTTGGTATTGGCATAAAAACAGAGAAGTTGACCAATGGAATCGTATAGAAGATCCAGATTTTAACCCACAAACCTATGAACACCTCATTTTCGATAAAGGAGCTAAAAGTATACAATGGAAGAAAGAAAGCATCTTCAACAAATGGTGCTGGCACAACTGGATGTCAACCTGTAGAAGAATGAAAATAGACCCATATCTATCACCATGCACAAAACTCAAGTCCAAATGGATCAAAGACCTCAATATCAGTCTGAACACACTGAACCTGATAGAAGAGAAAGTGGGAAGTACCCTACAACAGATGGGCACAGGCGATCGCTTCCTATGTATAACCCCAGCAGCACAGACATTAAGGGCAACATTGAATAAATGGGACCTACTGAAACTGAGAAGCTTCTGCAAAGCAAAGGACACTGTCACTAAGACAAAAAGGCAACCCACTGACTGGGAGAAGATCTTCACCACCCCCGCAACAGACAAAGGTCTGATCTCCAAAATATATAAAGAACTCAAGAAACTAGACGTTAAAATGCTAATTAACCCAATTAAAAAATGGGGCACTGACCTGAACAGAGAATTCTCAACAGATGAAATTCAAATGGCTAAAAGACACTTAAGGATATGCTCAACCTCCTTAGCGATCAGGGAAATGCAAATCAAAACAACTTTGAGATATCATCTTACACCTGTCAGAATGGCTAAAATCAAAAACACCAATGATATCCTTTGCTGGAGAGGTTGTGGAGAAAGGGGTACCCTCATCCATTGCTGGTGGGAATGCAAACTTGTGCAACCACTTTGGAAAGCAGTGTGGCGGTTTCTCAGGAAATTCGGGATCAACCTACCCCTGGACCCAGCAATGCCACTCTTGGGAATATACCCAAGAGATGCCCGATCATATGACAGGGGCATTTGTTCAACTATGTTCATAGCAGCATTATTTGTAATAGCCAGAACCTGGAAACAACCTAGATGTCCTTCAATGGAAGAATGGATGAAGAAAGTGTGGAATATATACACATTAGAATACTACTCAGCGGTAAAAAACAATGACTTCTCGAATTTTGCATGCAAATGGATGGAAATAGAAAACACTATCCTGAGTGAGGTAACCCAGACCCAAAAAGATGAACATGGGATGTACTCACTCATAATTGGTTTCTAGAGATAAATAAAGGTCAGTGAGTCTATAATTTGATCTCCTAAAGAAGCTAAATAAGAAGGTGATCCCAAAGAAAAACATATAGCTATCCTCCTGATTATGGGAAGTAGACAAGATTGCCGGGCAAAAAAATGAGATCTTGGTGGTGGGGTGGGAGGGGGTAAGGGGAGATGCCGAGAGAAAAGTGAGAAGGGGAGGTTGGGTGGAACTTGGGAAACGGGATGTTTGGGATAAAGGAAGGTTGGATAGGGGAGCAGGGAAGCACATATCTTAATTAAGGGAGCCATCTTAGGGTTGGCAAGAGACTTGGTGCTAGAGGGGCTCCCAGGTGCCCAGGGCGATATCCCCATTTAGTTCCTGGGGCAGCTGAGGACAGAGAACCTGAAATGACCCTATACTATAGCCATACTGATGAATATCTTGCATATCACCATAGAACCTTCATCTGGAGATGGATGGAGATAGAGACAGAGACCCACACTGGAGCACCGGACTGAGCTCCCAATGTCCCAAAAAGGAGCAGAAGGAGGGAAAATATGAGCAAAGAAGTCAGGACCATGAGGGGTGCACCCACCCATGGAGACAGTGGGGCTGATCTATTGTGAGCTCACCAAGGCCAGCTTTGGACTGCTACTAAAAAAGCATGGGATAAAAACCGGACTCTCCGAATATAGCGGACAATGAGGGCTGCTGAGAAGCCAAGGACAATGGCACTGGGTTTTGATCCTACTTCATGTTCTGGCTTTGTGGGAGCCTAGCCAGTTTGGATGTTCACCTTCCTAGACCAGGATGGAGCAGGGAGGACTTTGTACTTTCCACAGGGCAAGGAACCCTGACTGTCCTTCAGACTGGAGAGGGAGGAGGAGAGGAGTGGGGGGAGGGGGAGAGGAGAGGGAGGAGGGGGGGAAAAGGGAGACGTGGAAGGAAATGGGAGGCAGGGAGGAGGCGGAAATTTTTTTTCAATAAAAATTATATTAAAAAAAGAATACTTGTTCCATTAACGATCCACTTGTGTTTGATTTGCTTAGGTGGGACGGGCTGGCATCCTGGAGCTTAAAGAAAGTGTCTTAAAAGAAATAGATTTTAACCGTATATTCCTTAACACTTTATGGGTCACAGCTGAAGTCAGTGACTGACCTGTTATGTCAAGGAATTTTGTTAAGAATCTGCTTACCGCCTGAGCCCTTGACTCTGTATTTGATTATCTGTAACGACAGCTGTATAGTTATTTAGGAATTTAAGGGAGGGAGGGTGTATTAACACAGGAGGATTAAGTGGAAGATGGGGCCACTGTTTTCCTTAGACTGGAGTAGAGGGAGCTGAACCTGGTGTCCTTTGGAACTTAAGAGAACAAGGTCGTATCTGAGTTACCGTGTATGAAGGATTATCTTGAGCCATGGAGATGAACGGTTTAAGATGTGACAGGTGAATCCAATGAGGAATTTCTTCAAGCTTGGCAGCTGTGGGCGTTAGAAGAATTACTCTGAAAGGACCCTGCCACTTAGGGGAAAGAGATGAGGGGTGTTGACCTGGGGGTGAGAGTAATACCTTATCTCCTATTTTAACTGGCGGTGGACATGTGTTAGTACATGGCTGAGGTAATGAGTGATCTGTGAAGTCCCACAGTAGTGAACTTAAGTGGAAAAGGAGGGGAGTGAGCAGGTGATCAGGAAGGGGAGAGGTTCCCCATGAGAGGCAGGGTGTTAAAACCGGACACCCATACATGAGTTCTAAGGGTGAAATGAAAAGGGGCCCTTTGGGAGAGCCCAAAGCCTGAGAAGAGCGAGGGGCAGAAGTCTTAACCAATCGAGGTGGAGTTCCTGCGACATCTTAACGAGAGCTTCCTTTAAAGAGAGGTTAGTCCGTTCTACCTTACCTGAAGACTGCGGGTGGTACAGTATGTGGAAGTTCCAGGGGATTCCAAGTGCTCTAGACAGATTTTGAAAAATCTGGGAAGTAAACTCTGGGCCGTTATCTGACTGAAGAGAAGTTGGGAGTCCAAACTGGGAAACAATCTCTCAGAGACTGTCTGGGCTCTCTTGTTAGAGGTGGGGAAGGCTTCAACCCACCCAGACATTGTATCCACCAAAACCAGGAGATATTTAATTTTCTTGACTGTGGGCATATGAGTAAATTCCAGCTGCCAGTCAGTTCCCGGAAGGGAGCCCCTGGCCTGGTGGATAGGGAAAGGGAAGCTACGGTGTTTGGTCCTGGGGTCTGACTTTTGGCAGATCTGACAGGAGGCAGTGGTGGCTTTTAGGAACCTGATATCCTCAGGTGTGGGTTTGATATGTGTTTTTACAAAATGAAGTAGGGCTTTTTCATTGGGATGAAAAAGCTGGTGTAGGTAGGACAGGATCTGTTGGGTTTTAGGAGGTGTCTGAGAGGCTGTGGGCTGTGCTATAAGTACTCCCTGAGGTAGCTGAGGCAGGCCTGGGCTCTGGAGTGCTGCCATCTTAGCTGCTCTCTTGCCTCGGTTATTCCCCTTGAAGATAATAGAACTGTCAGATTGATGAGACCGGCAGTGAATAATTCCCATAGCTTTAAAGAGATGAGAAGCTTTTAATAAGTCCATAATATGCTCTGAATTGCGTGAGACAACATGATATGAAATGCATATTTAGAATCTGTGTAAACATTTAGAGATTATCTCGTGGCTAACTGAAAGGCACAGGTGAGAGCTATCAGCTCAGCCTGCTGGTTAGTAGTATGAGCAGGGAGTGCCTTTGCCTCAACTATCTCTGTGTCTGATACTATGGCATAATCTGCTCTGCGAGTCCCATCACATAGAAAGGAGCTGCCATCTGCGTACCAGGTATGAGTGGCCTGGGACAGACTGCCCTCCTGTATATGTGAGGGGTGAGGCAGTAGGTCCTCTAGGACCTCAATGCAGGAGTGAGATGGGGAATCATTAACATTAGGTTGAGGTAGAAGATTTGAGATATTAAGGGGTGGGCAGCATTGAAATGTGAGACTTGTATCTTCCACCAGCACCACCTGAAGGGAAAGAACTCGAGAAGGGGGTAGGGTTTGTAGGCCTTTGTAGGTTAAGAGGTTGGACAGGTTATGATGAGAGAAAACTGTAGTGGGTGCTCCAAAGGTTAGTTTTTTTGACTCACGAATAAGTTCAGCAGCCGGCAAAGCACGTATGCAGGGTGCCCAGCCCTGAGTGGTGAGGTCCATCTTCTTTGACAGGTAAGCTACAGGTGCAAAGGAGGGTCCCAGCTGATGACCTAGGACTCCCAGAGCATAGCCCTCCTTTTCTGCTATGCAAAGAGACAAGGGGCAGGTTAAATCCAGAAGATGGAGAGCTGGGGCTTGGGTAAGGGCCTGTTGGAGTCTCTGGAAACGTTTGGTGTTGGGGTGGAGAAGGGGCTCTTGCAGAGAGCCAAGAGCTGCTTCATATAGGGGGCGGACATGGAGGGAGAAGGAGGGTATTCAGGAACGCAGGAAACCAGCCACTCTCAGGAATGATAAAACCTCTTCTTTGGTGGAAGGAACTGCAAGAGATTGAATTAGTCCTTTTCTGTCCAGAGTGAAAGCCTTTTGTGTTGGGGTTATGAGTAATCCCAAATACGTTACCTGAGTGGTGGACAATTGAGCCTTAGAAGGAGAGACTCTGTAGCCCTTTTTGGATAAGAAATTTAATAAGGCAGCAGTATCAGTCTGCCACGGACCGTCCCTCTGTGAGACCACTATCCACGGGAGAAAAGGGTTGAAGGATAGAATAGCCAGGATACGACGCAAGGGAATGACAGGCAGACACACTGTATAGTGAGAATCTGCTGCAATTTTACTTCTGTAAAGCTTCAGTTTTTGTACAAAACAGATCAAAGGACTTGGTAGGCTCACTGCATCACCCCACTCAGGGTTCCAGACATAAATCAAGATTAAGCATAACCAAAATAGAGCTTCTTCTATGTGCTCCTTTCTACGTGCTCCCCTCTACGTGCTCAAGATGTTGGCAAGGACTTTTAGTTTTGTTTTGTCTCTTAGAAATCTGTCTCACACCATTATTTACATTCTACCGTGGGAGACTAGTTCTCAGGGTCCTGTGTTTAGCTTTCCATCTATATAGTTTTTTATTCTTTGCTCCATATTCCCTAATAGTTTTCTCATTTTCTCAGGATAGTTCCTATACCAATATATTAAAGCTGGTCTCATGTTTTCAATAATTTCCTTTCTTTCCTTCTTACTATAAAGACACCAGGGCTTCTGAGATCTAGCTAATCTTTCCATAAAGGGGAATTTTCTCTAACTCTCCTTTTCTCTCTAAATCTGATTCACTATGACGATTCCCTCATAACATATCAACTTTAGCCGCTTCTGTTTCATAATTAATAAAGTTTCCCAGGCTCATGTGGCGTGGGGCATACTTTATTTCCTCAAGGACTGCTTTAATGAACGGTGGAGCTGAGCCAAGGATGTACTTTCATCTCTTAGTAAGCGGTCAGCTATAAACAAGAAAATTAAGAAATACAGAGAAAGATCAAGCAAGGTGTCAGGAGGGCTCGCTCTCAGGGCCATCTCCAGATATGAGATCTGCCTATGGCATCAGGTCCTATCTCGACCACTGATTGCCATGGGGACCACCTGGGGCTTCACTCCAGGAAGCTCTAACCCCAATCCTTCAGCAGGCAAAAGCCAGCGCAGAGGCATTTTGTCACTACACGGCAGTCACTGCTGTGGACGTGGCATCAGTCCTGCTGGTCTCCAAAGATGGGCTGCACAGCAGGATGTCATGGACATAAAGTATCAGTTTTAATTTAAGGAGGGACAGTGAGAGCAGATCTGAGCCAGGGCCTGGCCAAAGAGGTGTGGGCTGTCCCAGAATACCTGAGGGAGAACAGTCCAGGTTAGTTGTGTGGAGAACTTCATATCAGGATCTGTCCAGGTGAAGTCAAAGATGTTTTGAGATTGAGGGCTGAGAGGCATAGAGAAAAAGGCATCCTTGAGGTCTAAGACTGAGAAGTGGGAGGTGCCTGAAGGAATGTTAGACAGAAGGGTGAGGTGATTGGGTACGACTGGATGCAAAGGCACAACAGCAGAATTGATGAGCCGAAGGTCCTGAACCAAACAATAGGTCCCGTTAGATTTTTTTGACAGCCAGTATAGGGGTGTTAAAGGGGGAAGAGGTGGGGAGAAGCAGCTCCTTCCTCGAAAGGTCAGAGATTATAGGTTTTAGTCCTCTGAGGCTTTGGGAAGAGAGGGGGTACTGAGCTTGGGTGATGTACTTAGTGGTTTTTTTTTTTAACTGAATAACAACAGGGGAATGGTGTTTAGCGACAGCGGGATTTTGGGTGTCCCACACGAGAGGGTCCACTTGGGAGGCTGGAAGAGGAAAAGGCATGTCAGTATCAGAAGATCGTGGGGCCAGGAGATGAAGCAGCTGCTTCACTGACAAATCTGGAACAAAGTGAGTAGGGGACGTGAAAGAAATGGAGGCTCCCAACTTGGTCAGAAGATCTCTTCCCAAGAGTGGGACCGGGCAGGTTGGTAAAACTAGGAATGAATGAGTGAGAAAGATACCTCTAAATATGCAATTGAGAGGTGGAGTTTGGTGAGGTAGATAAGGCTGTCCCCCTACCCCAACAATAGGGTAGTTTGAGGGAGAGGTTGGCCCCCAGAATTCTCTTAGAACCAAATATGTTGCTCCGGTGTCCAAGAGAAATGAAATGAGGTAACCAGACACAGTGAGAAGTGCCCATGGCTCCTGGTTGCAGATGGGTATGACGGTCAATAGAGAAGCCAGGGAACCTTCAGTCTTCCAAGGCCAGGCCCAATAAGTCGACCTGGGGATCCTCTGAGCCTGTTGCCCCCGCATCATCGAACACACAATGAAGGTCTATAGACCAGTGACCCTCCATGTTACACCTTGGGCAGGGGCCCCTTGGGTTGCGATGGGGATTGGGGCACCCTTTAGCCCAGTGACCTGCCTTACCACACTTGAAGCATGGTCCCAGTGGCTCACGCACCCCGGGAGGTGGGGGGGGGCAGCGCTAGCAGGACAGGTTGTGGAGTCCGTCACCTAGGCTGGATGGGCGGGTGCAGTAATCACGTGGCAGTGATTTCGGGCCTTGTCGTTTCTTGCGTGGTACACCTTAAAAGCCACCTCCAGGATCTGTGCCTGTGGGGTCAGGGGACCTTTCTCCAAATGTCTGAGCTTTGCCTTGATGTCTGAGTAGCACTGGTTGATGAAATGGGTCATCAGGAACTGTCTGCCCTCAGTGGATTCTGGATCCATGTTCGTGAACTGTAACATAGCTTTAGTGAGACGGTCAAGAAATGCAGAAGGATTTTCCTTAGTGTCCTGAAAAATTTCTGTGAACTTAGAATAGTTTACTGGTTTAAGAGCAGCCTTGCAAAGTCCCACAATGAGGCAAGTTAGGAATCGGTCTCTGGCCAGAATGCCACCGGGGGAGTTATAATCCCAATGGGGTTCCTGGTCTGGCACCGCCTCTGCCCCCAGAGGATGGGAGGCCAGTGTTTGGTGCACTTCATCTGCATACTGTCTCGCCTGTTCCCAGACCCATCTGTGTTCCTTGGGAAGTAGGTTATTACACAGGATCATATAAATGTCATGGTAAGTTAGGTTGTAAGATTGGGTTAAATACTGAAATTCTTTTATGAAATTGGTGGGGTCAGCAGTGTACGACCTGAGCAACTTAGAAATACGGGAGAACTCCGATAAGGCGAAAGGAACGTGGACTTTCATCAGGCCCTCCGCACTGGCCTACTCCCCACAAGGGCAAGATGGCAGCCGGCTTGGCTTGGCCAGGGATAGACTCCTGTGGCACAGGAGCACATGAGGGGCGGGTGAAGGTCAGCGTAAGGTGGTGGGCGGGGTTCGAGCCTGAGGGGGCTTTGGAAGATGGAGGGGGCAGGGTAGGGCGGGAAGGGGATGGAGAGGAGTCTGAAGACACGTCCAGCTGTCTGTGGCTGAAGGAAACTTTTAGTTGTTTGTGCTGTTTTCTGCTGCGGGAAAAATGAGGTGAAGCTGAATCAGAGGAACTGGTCGAGGAACCGGGAGTTTCCTGGGGAAGGAGACTTGGACCTGGAAAAATGTTTACGCGAGACTCCTGGAGACCTGGGAGTGGAACGTTTAGAGGCATCATGGGGGAGAGATGTGGGTGAGTCCTTCCTGTGCCTAGAAGAAGCTTTTGAAGAAAGAGGGATGGGTGAAGTGTCACCCGACCAGTTAGGGTGGGAAGGGGTGGTCCCTTGAGGCTTGGGGGCGGAGGCTCATCTGCTGGATTCATGGTAGGAGCAGAGGGTGCCTGGAGGGAAGAGATAAAGCTGGAAGCACCAAACTTCCAGGTGTGGATGGATCCAGGCTCTAGCTGAGGGTGAAAGGCCGGGGGAAGAGGGAGAGAGTCAGCAACCTAACCCAGGACACGCCAAAGAGAGCTGGGAGCTCAGCCGGCTCTGGGCATGATGGGAAGGTGAGTCAACGTAGGTGAACTCATGAATCAGACAGTGTCGGTTGTAGATGGCTGTGTTGAACACGTGAGGGCGGTCGCAGGTTGGCGGTCACAGGTTGTCGGTCAACCTTGTCCCGGGGGAAGGCCCCGAGCTCCAGGAGGCGCCAAAAGCCCAGAGCCAAGGCCTCAGGTGGAAGGCCAAGGGACTAAGAAGTCCCCGAGTCAGTCGGCACCAAATGTTATTCCTTTTTGCAGGTGAGAGTGGAGGGTAGAGATGAACACGAGACACACGACACACATGGCGGTACGGGGTGAGGAAGGAGACACAAACACGTGGTTTTCCCACGTGGGTGCACTTTAATGGGGAAGGGGTAACAAGAGGTAAGGTATAGGTGTGCAGAGACAAGAGGGGAAAAAAGGGCACAGATAATGGCGATTCCGTTTTTAACGGGGGACACAAGGGCATCTGGGAGAAATGTACTGCACATATCATTGCGGTAATCCAGGGGAATGTTGGGAGCTGTAGTTTCCAAAAGGAACAACAATGATAAAAGATAAAGTATATAGAAATAATACAACTGTAATTCTTGTTTGATACCTGTTTTGTTATATGTAATTTTACTATGTTAAAGTTAAAAGTTCTTTTTTATTTAAACAGTAAAGGGGAGGTGATGTGGGAGTCCCTTCTGTGGCTGTGATTATCATCAATGGATAAGAAATTGCTTTGGACCTAAAGCAAGGCAGAACCTAGGTAGGCTTATCATAGGTACAATCTTTCAAGATGAAGTCTCAATTCTGAACATCAATGTCCCAAATACAAGAACATGCATATATGTGAAATAAATATTTCTAAAGTTTAAATTGCACATCAAGCCCCACACATTAATAGTAGGAGATGGCAGCACCCCACTGTATCTAATGGACAAATCAACTAGACAGACATTTAACAGAGAAGTAAGAGACCTAACAGATGTCATGGCTAAAATGGTATTAACAGACATCGGTAAATCATTTTACCCAAACACAAAAAAGTATAACTTCTTTTTAGCAACTCTTGGAACCTTATCTAAAATTGATCACATAATCAGTCACAAAGTCAATCTTAAAAGATATGAAAAAGTTGGAATAACCTCCTACATCTTATAGAATAACCATGGTTTAAATTTAGAATTTAACAAAAACAATGATTGCTGAAAGCATACACACTAGAGGAAATTAAACAGTGCAAAATTGAATCACCCATTGGTCAAGGAAGAAACAAACAAAAAAATTAAAGACTTCCTAGAAATCAACAAAAATTAAGGCACAACATAACCAAACCTGTGGGATACTATGAAAATAGTGCTAAGAGGAAAGTTCATAGCACTTAATGCCTACATAAAGAAAGTGGAGAAATCTCACACTAGTAACTTAACAGCAAACCTGGAAGCTCTAAAACAAAGAGAAGCAGACTAACCTAGGAGGAGTAGATAACAGGAAATAATTAAATTGAGGCCTGGATTCAATAAAAATAGAAACAAAGAAAACAATTCAAAGAATCAATAAAACAAAGAGCTGGTTCTTTGAAAAAATGAACAAGATAGACAAACCATTATCCAAATTAATCAAAAGACAGAAAGAAAACATCCAAATGAACAAAATCATAAATAAAATGGGGACATAACAAAAGACAATGAGGAAATCTACAGACTTATTAGGTCATACCACCAAAAACTGTACACCACAAATGTGGAAAATGTAAAAGAAATGGAAATTGTTCTGGATAGGTACTTTATAGCAAAATTAAATGAATACCAATTGAACAATTTAAATATAACCTGCAAGGAAATAGAAACAGTCACCAAATCCTAAAAACAAATAAACAAAAAAAAAAATACAGGGCCAGATGGTTTTAGCACAGAATTCTACCAGAACTTCAAAGAACAGCTGAGGTTATAGTTATGCTGATATTGAAATCACAGAAAGACTCAGCAAAGAAAGAAAATTACAGACCAATTTCTCTCATAAGCATAGATTCAAAAATACTGGCAGAGGGAATCCAATAACACATCAAAAAATCATTCAGCATGAGACGTCAGCTTCATTTCAGAGATGCAAGCATGGTTGAACATGTGAAAATCTATCAATGTAATTCACCATTGAATAAACTGAAAGAAACAAAACCATAATCATTTCATTAGATGCTGAAAAAGCATTCGAAAAATCCAGTACACCTTCATGATAAAGGACTTAGAGAGATCAGGGATAAAAAGAAATATCTGAATGTAATAATAGCAAAATACAGCAAGTTGATACCCAACATCAAATTAAATGGAGTGAAACTCAAAGTGATTCTACTAAAATTAGGAACAAGACAGGGCTAACCCCTTTCTACATATCTATCCAACATAGTTTTTGAGGTTTTGGCTAGATCAATAAGACAAAAGAAAAGGAGATCAAGGGGATATAAAATGGAATAGTAGAAGTCAAACTTCTGCTATTTGCAGATGATATGATACTATACATAAATGACACCAAAACTCTACTTGGGATCTCCTAATGCTGATAAATACCTTCAGTAATATGGCAGGGTGTCAGGGGAGGTCCTTCTGCTCCTCCAACCAATAGCTGCTGAGATACCAGCCCATTGGGGCATGCTCTCTCCCTTTAAAAAAGCAGCTACTTCCCTCCGCTCTTCTCTTCACATCCTGATCTGCTGGCAACTAGACTCCCTTCCTGGTTGCACAGAGGGCTGTTGTCTGGGACAGAAACCTGTAAGTTTTTTCCTCTTTAAATAAATGCCACCCTATTAATCATAATTCCAAACTGGTGTGGCATTGTTTGTGACTTACGCCATCATCTGGCGTCCGAATGTTTGGTTTTAGGACCTCTCCTTCCCCCGCTTGGCTGACGGCCATGAGTTTGGCTTGGTGTGAGCCCTCCCTTCCTCAGCCGCGGCCTGTGCTTAGTGGTGGCCGTGTGGCCTTTGCCTTGTGCGGGGAGCCAGCAGTTTAATATAAATTATCACACACTGGCTTTTCTTGCTGCAATTCTTTATATTTTCCCTTTAGACAACTCAGATTGACTTCAAATCCCCACGCACCCTATCGTCTGCCACCCCACGTGGATTTAAACTCCAAAGGCCCCCGGAGTCTCTGCCTGTGTGGTTTGCTCTTTTCTGAGTCGTTTTTTAATCTCCCTTGCAAGTACAGCTCTTAAGCGGTACGAACCAGAGGATGCAGTAGCCAAAAACTGAAACCACTCAGGGTGACTCTGTCATGTGGAGGCATACACGGCTTCCGGGTTACTCTTCTCTACCCCTGGATTCTGGGTTTATGGTTCCGTGTACAGAATTGATTTAATTACATTTACTTTGTTGAGCAACTTGCATTTCCCAGTTTTTTAAGAAATACTAGGCGGACCGTAAAACAGGACACCGTTTGCGTCACGACTTGGAAACAGGGCCACCTGCTGGATAATAGGTAATATGGCAGTTTTTGTTTCCAACATGAATTTTACTGTTTGGGCTACCAATACAATGGGTTTTATCATGCAAGGTTTATATGACTATGGGGATAACTTAATTTACTGATTACTAGGCTTCAGTATATTCTATCATTTAGGAAGAATATGGCACTCCCAAGAAACATACTATCTTTACTAGAAAATCATGCAGGTCAGGAGATTCAGGATTCAAAAGAGGCAATAATAAAGACAATAATAAAAAGACTTGAAATGATTGAAGAAATTATTGGATCTGGTGAACAGAGTAATAAGGCATAAGGACAGGATAGAAGGCCAACACCAGCTATCAGAACTGGTTTACCCAGGGTTTTAGTGGTATACCCTATACTTAATTCTGACAAAGTGTCAAATTCTAAAGGCTCAAAGGGAGTCAGAGAACCTAGATGGATGCCAATACCAATGAATGATCTAAAAGAAATTAAGCAGGCTATTGTTAATTTTTGCTTGCACAATGCAAATGTAAAGGAAATGATAAGGACTTGGGCTTCTAATGCTAGAGCTACCCCCTATGATTTCCATCAGTTAGTGTCTGCAGTTTAAGATAAGGGACCTTCCTTGATGTTTGGAATTTATTTCAGAGAAGAATCCAAGCATATGGAACAGGTGGAAGAACAAAAGGTGTCGATATTTCCCAAGATCAAATTCTTGGTGCAGGAGAATATGCTGATCCACAGGTCCAAGCTCTTTATGACGATGAAGTACTGTGTCTATGTCACCAAGCAGCTTTAAATGCTTGGAATAGGATACAAGATCCAGCAAAAATGGTTGAATCATATATCAGAATTAGGCAGGGACAGAGAGAACCCTTTATTGACTTTTTGCAAAGATTAATTGAGGCTCTGGACATAGGGATAAAAGACCCAGAAGCTAGACGAATACTTCTTGAATCTCTAGCTTTTGAGAATGCAAACATAGAATGCAAAAAGATAATTGGGCCTTTAAAGTCTAGATCAGCACCTATGGATGCATGGATTCAGCATATGATGAATGTTGAGACGTTTGGCTATAATGATGAACCTTGGGTAGGAGAAGCGATTTGCACAGCAATGAGGAGATATCAAACTGCCAGGTGTTTTAACTGTGGTAAATTAGGACATCTGAAAAGGAATTGCAGGCACAGAATTTCTAGGAATAATATCTCCTCTGGGAATGACAAAAATAGGAGACCTAGGCCTTCAGGTATATTTAGGAGATGCGATAAAGGTCGACATTGGTCCAGTGAATGCAGGTCAACAACAGACAAACAAGGCAACCCGATACCATCGGGAAACTCCTTGAGGGGCCTGTCGCAGGCCCCAAAGCCAACAGTGGCCCAGTCATTCCCAGTCACAGTGGAGAACGTGCCTCGACAAGAAAATTAAAAGCTCCAATTTCTGCTGAAAATAGTAATACTGGTCTAAATGATGAATTACGCATGGAGGATGAGACAAAAAACCCAGTAGGACAGAGTAAACATATATTTTGGCAGACTTCTATTAACAATCAAAGACCAAAGCTAAGAGTCTGTTTAAATGGCACTTTTATTGAAGGCTTATTAGACACAGGTGCGGATGTAAGTATCATTTCTCCAGAATCTTGGCATCCGCATTGGCCTCTTCAAGAGGTAGATGTTCAGTTTCTGGGAATTGGAACCCTATCTCGTGTAAAACAAAGCACAAGATGGGTAGAATTCATAGGGCCCAAAAAGCAAATAGGAAGACTAAGGCCATATATAGCCAATACTGCAATAAATTTATGGGGCCGTGACCTGCTACAGCCATGGAATACCCAGATTAACATTCTTGTAGTTCCAGGAACTCATAATTCTGGGAAAGATATGATGAGGTATTATGGGAAAATGTCACCAGACATTCTGGCTGTACAAGACGATACAGCAACTAGCAAACCCTTAGAGGTACAAACAGCCCTACCTTTAAAATGGCTAACTGAGAAGCCAATATGGATCAAACAGTGGCCTCTAGCTGAAGATAAATTGCAGTCATTGGAAGAGCTGGTGCAAGAGCAACTAGATGCTCACCATATTGAAAAATCAGACAGCCCTTGGAATTCTCCTGTGTTTGTTGTAAAAAAGAAATCTGGTAAATGGAGAATGGTGACAGATCTAAGAGCTCTCAACAAAGTAATTCAACCTATGGGCCCACAACAATCTGGAATTCCCGGAGGGGCGGCATGAACAGTATGGGCGGTGAAGTCCGTCACCTTGGCTGACTGGGTGGGTGCAGTAATCACGTGGCAGTGATTCTTGGCTTTGTCGTTTCTCATGTGGTAAACTTTGAAAGCCATCTCCAGAAGCTGTGCCTGTGGAGTCTGGGGGCCCTTCTCCAAGCGCCTAAGTTTTCCCTTGATATCTGAGTAAGACTGATTGATGAAGTGGGACATCAGGAGCTGTCTGCCCTCAGTGGATTCTGGATCCATGTTTGTGAACTGCAACATAGCTTTGGTTAGCCGTTCAAGAAATGCAGAAGGATTTTCCTTAGTATCCTGAAAAATTTCTGCGAGTTTAGAATAGTCTACCGGTTTAAGAGCAGCCTTGTGAAGTCCTACCATGAGGCAGGTTAAGAACTGGTCTCTGGCCAGAATGCCAGCGGGGGAATTATAATCCCAATGGGGTTCTTGATCAGGCACTGCCTCTGCCCCGGGAGGGTGGGAGGCCAGGGTTTGGTGTACCTCATCGGCGTACTGCCTCGCCTGTTCCCAGATTCGTCTGTGCTCCTCGGGAAGTAAGTTATTAAATAAAATTGTGTAGGCATCGTGAAACGTCAAATTGTACGACTGTGTCAGATATTGGAACTCCTTTATGAAATTGGTGGTGTCAGCAGTGTATGACCCGAGCAACTTTGAGACCTGAGAGAGCTCTGATAAGGCGAACTGCACGTGGACCTTTATGAGACCCTCAGCGCCGGCCACTTCCTGCAAGGGTAGAACTGTAGCTGGCTTAATTTGACCGGTGTCGGTCTCCGATGTGGCCCACGAGCGCATAAGGGGTGGGGTGAAGGTCCGGGCCAGATGGCGGGCAGGTTTAGTGCCTGAGGGCATTTTGCGCGACCACGGAGTGGGGGGGGCAGAGAGGAGTTGGAAGATGTTTCCTGTTGCCTGTGACGGAAAGACACTGTTAGCTGCTTGCGCGTCCGGTTGTGCTTGCAGGAGAAATGAGGTGAAGGTGGATCGGAGGAGCTGGACAGGGAAACCAGAGCGTCAGCGAGAATGGAAACTCCTTGGGAAAAGAGACCTGGATCTGGGAAAATATTTGCGCAGCGGAGAACGAGAGGGAGATCTGTGGGTGGAACGGTTAGAGCGGGGGGGGGGGGGGGGGGGGGGGTTTGGGGAGTGGCTGNAGAGAGACGGGTGAGATGTCACGCGGCCGGGAAGGGCAGGAAGGGGCGGTCCCACAAGATGGGGGTGGGGGGAGGCTCGTCCGCCGGGTCCATGGCAGTTGCCAGAGAGGAGGGTGCCTGCCGGGAAGAAGGATCCTGTGGGGAAGACATTGCCAGGAACATGTGAGCTGGTGAACAATGAGAAGCCGTAGACGGATCAGTCTTTAGAGCCATGTAGAAGAATGCCATGATATACATCATTTCCTTCCATTTTGCTGAGCGATGACAAAACTTAGCTAACTCACGTAAGATATCAGGGTCAAATGAGCCTTGAGAAGGCCAGCGGAGATCACCCTGTAATTTATAACGGGGCCAAGTCTTGGAGCAAAGGTTTATTC
The DNA here is from genome assembly GCF_014885135.2 of Alexandromys fortis. Taxonomy (NCBI): domain Eukaryota; kingdom Metazoa; phylum Chordata; class Mammalia; order Rodentia; family Cricetidae; genus Alexandromys; species Alexandromys fortis. The sequence goes on from NW_026068231.1 coordinate 75,647, forward strand.
ATTTTGATAGAGGGGATGAGAGCATGAGGCATTAGAGATTCCAGGAGCTGACCGAGAGGGGAAGTATGGGGTATAGTCTTGGATGGCCTAGAACCCATGGCAAATTATGGAGCTGACCGCCGGAGGCACACGGAGGTGCCACGAACACAGCAGTCCTGGTTACAGGTGTCTGAGTAAGCAAGAGGCCATGCTATGGGTGAAACTGGCTCGAGCCCAGCTACCGATGGGAAAGACCCGGCTGGGAGGAGGCAGTCACGCCGTTTTGGGGCTGACCATACAGCCGAAAAGGTGCTCACTCCGTTAGCGAGCCCAATGTGAAAGGAAGGAAGGAAGAAAGCCAGGGATACCAAACCCTGGGGAGAACGGGCTGAGAACACCAAATTCCCAGTGGCGTCAGAACCAAATTTAGCCCGGGGCGCAAGGCCGGGAGAAGGAGAAGGGGAGGGTTAAGCAACTCAACCCAGGATGCGCCAGAGAATGCCGGCCAGTCATTCTCCAGGCGTAACAGGGAAAGAGAAGCCAGCTGGGTAAACTCACGAATTAGATGGTGTTGGTAGGAGGTGGCCGTGGTGGGGAGATGGCCGTGGTGAGCAGTTGGAGGTGGCTGCAGGTCTCGGTTCTGACTCTGTGTCCGGCGTGAGGCCCAGACTCCGGGAGGCGCCAGAAGCCCGGAGCCCAGACCTCGATTGGAGAATCCGGCACAAAGAAGTCCCCGAGTCGTTACGCACGGCACCAAAATATTATTCTTTTAAAAGCGGGTGGGTGTGTAGACGAACACAGGATAGACGAGACACGTGCAAAAGGAGGAGACAAGACACACAGCTCCCACGTGGGTGCACTTTAATGGGGGGAGGGGGCCACAATAAGGGACAGGTGTGCAAGATACACAAGGGTAAAGGGCAAGAGAGAGAGCGAGATCTCGTGGATGCTCGCTTTTTAACGGGAGGCGCAAGGTTATCTGGGAGAAATGACCTGCACCTGTGCACGCCCACGCACGCAGGTATCCATAATCCAGGAGGAGTCTGGGAGCTGTGGTTTCCAAAAGGAACAACACAATGTATATTTGTATGTTGTTTATATTTGGAGGTCATTGTCCTCATTTGTTTCACAGTCATTTATTGTCTTAGTCTTTAAGTTAGATAGATATTGAGAATTATATAGATTAATAATCATCTAAGTTTGTCATTTATAATTAGGCTAATCAGGTTCTTTAGATATATAGAGATCATAGTCAGTATAGATAGATAATCTTCAACCTTTTCAAAGAGCTGTAGTAAATGGCCTTTAATGTAGGTCAGAGTTTTGTGGTATTGAGACACAATTGATCCTGGCAACACCGCTCTATTCCCGAGAGAATGTTGAGCACCAAAGACACTCCACCTGGAGCCTTTCTTTTTGGCAGAACTGGCCTTGGGGCAAAGAAATGCCCATACCTCAACCACTGACAGAGATACAGAGCATGCATCAATGGATAAAACAGGACTGTCATGCCCTGCCAAGACAGGGTAAGATAGTTTTGAAAAGTTGCTTGCTTTTGAAAATGGTGTGTCAGTTATGTTAGGCCTTTGCCAAAGTTGGTTGTTTCAATGCTGCAAACGTGACTTTGGGTGATTGCCCAGGTAGCTAGTTGTCTCTGTGATTTGTTGCATGTTTGGAAGTTGTTTTACTGAACTTCCTAATTACTCAGGTAACATTATTTGCCTTCTCAGATCTTCGATGGGGTTGAAGACTATATAAATGTAGTTACTTTTCTCTCATGACTTGGCCAAGTTATTTATTATACAAGACCTAAGCTAGTTAGAATAGGATATTTGTACTTATTGTATATAATTTCGTAGTAGGTTTAGAACTCTCTTACTTAAACAAAAGGGGGAGGTGTTGTGGGGGGTCCTTCTACTCCTCCAAACAATAGCTGCTGAGATACCAACCCATTGGGGCGTGGTCTCTCTCCCTTTAAAAAAAAGTGGCTACTTCCCTCCGCTCTCTCTCTTCAATTCCTGCTCTGCTGGCGACTAGACTCCCTTCCTGGTTGTGCAGAGGGCTGTTGTCTGGGACGGTGTTCTGTAAGTGTTTTCCTCTTTAAATAAATGCCATGCTATTAATCATAATTCCAAACTGGTGTGGCATTGTTAGTGACTTACGCCTTCATAAAATGGCTCCCTTAATGTAGATATCTTCTTCCTTGCTCTTATATCCACCCTTCCTCCATCTCCACACTCCCAGTCTCCCAAGCTTTTCCAAGTCTTTCCATTATCTCTTCCTTCTCCCTTTTTGCCCTTCCCCCATCCCCACCCCCACCCCACCCCCATGCTCCCAACTTTTGCCCAGCAATCTTGTTTGCTTCCAATTTTGAGGAGTATCTATGTATGTTTTTCTTTGGTTTCGCCTTGTTATTTGGCTTCTCTAGGCTTGTGAACTACAGGCTTAATGTCCTTTGTTTATGGTTAGATTCCACTAATGAGTGAGTACATACAATGTTTATCTTTTTTGGTCTGGGTTATCTCACTCAGTATAGTGTTTTCTATTTACATCCATTTGCATGCAAATTCATGGTGTCATTGATTTTTACTGCTGAGTAGTACTCTATTGTTTATATATTCCACACTCTCTTTATCCTTTCTTCCACTGAGGGGCATCTAGGTTGTTCCAGGTTCTGGCTATTACAAATAATACTGCTATGAACATAGTTGAACAAATGCTTTTATAGTAAGATTGGGCATCTCTTGGGTATATTTCCAAGAGTGGTATTGCTGGATCCTGAGGTAAACTGATTCCAAATTTCCTGAGAAACTGTCACACTGATTTCCAAAGTGGTTGCCCAAGTTTGCATTCTCACCAACAATGGATGAGTGTTCCCCTTACTCCACATCTTCTCCAGCAGAGGCTATCATTGGTGGCTTTGGTTTTAGGAATTCAGACAGGTGTAAGATGGTTTCTCAAAGTTGTTTTGATTTGATTTCCCTGATTGCTAAGGAGGTTGAATATGACCTTAAGTGTCTTTTGGCCATTTGAACTTTTTCTGTTGAGAATACTCTGTTCAGTTCAGTACCCCATTTTTTTTTTAAATTGGGTTAAATAGAATTTTAAAGTCTAGTTTCTTGAGTTCTTTATATATTTTGGAGATCAGACCTTTGTCTGATGTGGGGTTAATGAAGATCATCTCCCATTCAATAGGATGTCTTTTTGTCTTAATGACAGTTTCCTTTGCTTTACAGAAGCTTCTCTGTTTTAGGAGGTCCCATTTATTCAATGTTGCTCTTATTATCTGTGCTAATGAGGTTATATGTAAGAATGGGTCTCCTTTGCTCATGTGTTGCAGACTACTTCCAACTTTCTCTTCTATTACATCCAGTGTGGTTGGATTTATATTGAGGTCTTTAATCCATTTGGACTTTTGTGCATGGTGATAGATATGGATCTATTTTCATTCTTCTATAGGTTGACATCAGTGTATGCCAGCACCATTTGTTAAAGACGCTTTTTTCTTCTATTGTATACTTTTAGCTCCTTTGTCAAAAATCAGGTGTTCATGGGTTTGTGGGTTAATATCTGGGTCTTTGTTTTGATTCCATTGTTCAATGTCTCTTTTTAAGCCAGTATCAAGTTGTTTTCATTACTGTAGCTCTGTAATAGAGTTTGCAGTCAGGGATGGTTATGTCTCCAGAAGTTCCTTTATTGTATAGAATTGTTTTGGCTACCATGGGTTTTTTTTTGTTTTTCCATATAAAGTTGATTATTGTTCTTTCCATTTCTGTAAAGAATTTTGTTGGGGATTGCATTGAATTTATAGATTGTCTTTGCTAGAATTGCCATTTTTACTATGTTGATCCTACCCATCCAAGAGCATGGGAGATTCTTCCATTTTCTGGTGTCCTCTTCAATTCCCTTCATCAAAGCCTTAAAATTCTTGTCAAATAGATCTTTTACATCCTTGGTTAGTATTACCACTTAATGTTTGATGCTATTTGTGCCTATTCAGAAAGGTGACATTTCTCTGATTCCTCTGCTTTTCTATTCTTTTTGTATAGGAGGGCTACTGACTTTTTTGAGTTGATCTTGTATCCTCCCACATCACTGAAGGTATTCATCAGCTGTAGGAGTTCTTTGGTACAGTTTTTTTTTGGGTCACTGATGTAAACTATCAAATCATCTGCAAATAACAAAATTTTGACTACTTCCTTTCTGATTCAAATCCACTTGATCTTCTTATGTCATCTTTTTGATATTGCTAGAACTTCAAGCACTATATTGCAGAGATATGGTGAGAATGGACAGCCTTGTCTTGTTCCTGTTTTTAGTGGAATGACTTTGAGTTTCTCTCCATTTAATTTATATTAGCTGTTGGCTTGCTGTATACTGCTTTTATTATATTTAGGTATGTTTCTTGTATCCCTAACCTCTCCAAGATTTTTAATCATAAAGGGGTGTTGAATTTTGTCAAATGCTTTTACAGAATCTAATGTAATGTTCATTTTTTTTCTTTCAGTTTATTTATATGATGGTTAACTTTGATAGATTTTCTTATGTTGAACCAGCCCTGCATCTCTGGGATGCAGCCTACTTTGATAAAAATGGATAATTTTTTAATGTGTTCTTAGATTTGGTTTGCCAGTATTTTATTGAAAATTTTTCATCAATGTTTATTAGAAATATTGGTCTGTAATTCTCTTTCTTAGCCTGAATCTTTGTGTTGTGTTGTTTTGGTATCAGGGTATTTGTAGCTTCATAAAAAGAGTTTGTCAATGACTCTTCTGATTCTATTATGTGAAACACATTAAGAAGTATAGGCATCAGTTCTTATTAGAAGTTCTGGTAACATTCTGTATTAAAACCATCTGGTCCTGGGCTTTTTTTTTGGGGGGGGGGGTTGGGGGGATTTTTATGACAGCTTCTATTTCTTCACAACTTATAGGTATATTTAAATTGTTCACCTGGTCTTGATTTAACTTTGGTATACTGTATTTATGTAAAAACAAGTCCATTTCTTTTAAATTTTCCAACTTTGTGGCTTACAGGCTTTTGTAGTAAGACCTAATGATTCTCTGAATTTCCTCTGTGTCTGTTGTTATGCCCCCCTTTTCATTTCTGATCTTTTTATTTGTGCGTTCACTCTCTGCCTTTTAATTAGTTTGGATAGGGCTTTGTCAATTTTGTTGATTTTCTCAAAGAACCAGCTCTTTGTTTCATTGATTCTTTGGATTGTTTTCTGTACTTCTATTTTGTTGTTTTCAGCCCACAATTTGATTATTTCTAGTCTTCTACTCCTCCTGGGTGAATCTGCTTCTTTTTTTTCTAGAGCTTTTAGCTCTGCTGTTAAGTCTCTAATATGAGCTTTCTCCGTGTTTTTTTTTTTTTTTTTAAATGGGCACTTAGAACTATGAAATTTCTTCTTTGCACTGATTTCATAGTGTCACATTGGTTTGGGTATTTTGTGTTTTTATTTTTGTTGAATTCAAGGAAGACTTTAATTCCTCTCTTTACTCCTTCTCTGACCCAAGGGTGGTTCAGTAGTTGACTGTTCAGTTTAGTTTGTGGGCATTCTAGGGGTAGAATTGTTATTAAATTCTAACTTTTTTCCATGGTGATCTGATAAGACACAGGTGGTTACTAATATTTTTTTTTTGTCTGTGGAAGTTTTCTTTGTTACCAATTATGTGATCAATTTTTGAGAAGGTTCCATGAGATGCTGAGAAAATGGTATATTCTTTCCTATTTTGGTGCAATGTTCTATAGATGTCTGTGAAGTCCATTTGATTCATTACCTCCATTAATTTTCTTATTTCTCTGTTAGGTTTCTGTCTGGTTGACCCATCCATTGGTGAGAAATGAGTCTTGAAGTCTCCTATTATTAGTGTGTGTAGTTTGATATGTGCTTTGAGTTCTAGTAAGTTTTTTTTTTTTACATATTTGGGTGCTTTTATATTAGGAGCATAGATATTCGGGATTGAAACTTCCTGTTATAAGTATAAACTTTCTTTCTCCCTCTCTTCTGATTGATTTTAGTTTGAAGTCAATTTTGTTAGATATTATTATAGCCACACCTGCTTGTTTCTTAGGTTGTTGGGAAACCTTTTCCAAAACTTTTCCTCTGAGTCAATGTCTGTCTTTGTGGTTGATGTGTGTTCCTTGTAAACAGCAGAATGTTGGATCCTGTTTCTGCATCCATTATCTTAACTTGTGCCTTTTTTATAGGGGAGCTTCAGCACAGGAATTTTCCTGGTACTTAGGGCTTAGAGACTGGGTCAGTCACTTGCCTCTTGTTCCTATCTGGTGTAGGAGTTTCTTCTTTCTATTTTACTTTCATTGTTTAAGTAAGGAGTCTGCCTTGGTCTAGATGATAGGGTGAACTCAGGTAGGCAGGGAAGACAGAAAAGAATTCTGGGAGTAAGAAAGCAGAGGCACAGAGAGCCACCCACCATGAAGCTACCAGGTCAGACATGCTGAATCTTTCCTGGTAAGCAATGCGCTTGTGATGACATACAGATTATTAGAAATGGGTTAAATCAAGATGTGAGAGTTAACCGATAAGAGGTTAGAAATAATGAGCCAGGCAGTAATTTAATTAATACAATTTGTTGTGGTTATTTTGGGTATAAACTAGCCGCTCCGCTCCTTCAACATCCATCAATACAGGTGGTGTGTCTGTCTCAGGGAGTTGCTGATATCATGGGGTATGGGTGGGTTTGGGGTACAGGGTCCTAATCTTCTATTAAGACTAATAAATCTTTCTGGCACCATGTGAAATATGGTGAGATATTTGATCACTAGGCCATTGACAATGTGATAGTTAAAAGACAAAGTTTGTGAAACAGAGAAAATATGTAAAAATTATGACTTTACATTAAATAGTAATCAATACCAAGATGCTATTCTGTGATCTGATTTTTAATAACATAACTTTAAGTGTGAATTTATTTTAATGAGTTAAGTGACAATATAGCGACTTTCATATATGACTAATGCCATCAAAAAAACACATTTAGAAATGACATAAATTGAGAATTAGAAAAATGTTAAAAATTAAAACAAATTATGTTATTTTGGTATTGATGACCTTATGAAATAATCTAACACATTTATGTAATAGATCTGTAGATTACTTTACAAAATGGGATGTTGATTTGCTATCAAAAGTAAATAAATATACACCACATAAAAGTACAAGTATACTCTGTTTTTCAAAATAAAATAACCATTTTGGAATACTTTTCTATGAATAATTGCTTTTACAGATCAAATTTTCTATTATGTGCTTACCTTCCTATTTTTCAAACAAAGCATTTTAATATGCTAATTGTTCTGATTCTTTGTATATGACGGTTTTCCTGAATGAATGTACATGTACAAACATGCACTTTGCTTTCTGTGAAGGCCATCAATGGTGTTAAGTACCCTAGAAATTGAGTTACAGAACGTTTTGAGTTTCCATTTGGGTCCCTAGATCCTCAAGTGGATACTTTGGAAAATTATCCAGTACTTTAAACCACTGATTCATTTTTCCAGTCCCACAAATTTATTTTAAAATAAAATAATCCAACTTTGAAATAAACTGAATTGTCTGTTGTTTAAATACACACATATTTAAATAAACTATGACAGCTAAGTGGGGGGAGGGGGAGAGGAGTGGGAGGAGGGGGAGGAAAATGGGAGGCAGAGAAGAGGCAAAAATTTTTTCAATAAAAAAAGAAACTTTTCAAAATTGATGTTTTTTTTTCATTGTTTCTTTGTTAGTTCTGTGCTGAACCATGAGAGATAATGGGGAGTCTTTCTTGTTAATTAGTCATTAACAGAGTTCTTACTCTTGAGTGTGTTTTCCCTTTCTATGGAACGTCCATTCACCTAACCATTTAAAACTATGCTACACCTCTACAATCTGTGAAGTAGTATGCTTATATTTAGAAACATAATGCAGAATAAGGATGGCTTTAAGGAAGGCATATCTCAGTAAAAGGGAATCAACTTATAATCTGTTGAAAGTTACAACTAATCAAACTCCAGAGACAACTAATTTTTGGATGTCCTACCTAATTAATACATTTACAACATAATCCTCTGCTTACAGAACATTGAAGAAGTGGAGACAAAAAGATTCTAAGAGACAAAATACCAAGAAATCTTTTGTAAAATTAAGTTTTATATATAATATTTATTTTTAAAGTATTTTGAAATTCATTCTCTCATTTTCTATTGCTTATAATTCAATATTCTTACAAAATAAAAATATTTTATTTGCATCAAAGTCATTTGTTGTTTTAAAGATAAGAATTTCTTTGTTATATTTCAAATTTCTTTGAAGAGAAAGAAAACAAATACTTTTAAGGAACCCAAAATGATAGAATTTTCTGATGGTAGAAAATTAATAAAGGGGAAAATAGAATTGTTGAAGTCAAAAGTGGTGAAGAGAATAAACTGCAATGTTGTCAACTTATAAAATCAATTTGAGTCATGTACCCAGCATTGTCAAGTCTATCACCAAAAAGAACTCTCACAGTAGACTCATGCAATGATACACAGACACTGAAATAGAATTACAGAAATTTAAGCACAGCTATGATTATTTCACCCCTTCCCCAATAAAACTTAGCCTATTTCTCTTTCATCACTTAACACACTTGTTTCTCTTCCACAAAGATATGCTTTCCTTAAAGTCATCCTTATTTTGCTTTATGTTTCTAAATGTATGTATCATGCATTAAAGATTGAAAAGATATACCATAGTTTTGAATCATTAGATGAATAAAAACACTGTTCAAGGGGAATATATACACTCAGAAATGAGAACTTCTTACCTGTTTAATCAAACCAAGGAAGACTTCCCATTTTCCCTCATTGAGCAACACAGGGCTTGAAAGAAGAAAAAAAATGAACAAAATCATTTTTAAAAGATTTTAGTGGTGGCGCACGCCTTTAATCTCAGCACTCGGGAGGCAGAGGCAGGCGGATCTCTGTGAGTTCGAGACCAGCCTGGTCTACAGAGCTAGTTCCAGGACAGACTCCAAAGCCACAGAGAAACCCTGTCTCGATAAAACAAACAAACAAAAAAATAAAAGATTTTAAATGATACTTTTCATAACAATACATTTAAGCATTTACTATTCATGAAAGAGAGGTTATGAATTTAAGTGGGACATTGGAAAAATTGGATGGAGAAAAAATGATGTAATTGTATTTTACAAATACTACATATATATATATATATATATATATATATATATATATATATTGAGATATGAACTGAAGGGGTGCGTCCACCGCACCCGC
>NW_026068231.1:85821-139074 GCF_014885135.2 Alexandromys fortis
CTACTGCACCTATTGGTTTTGTGGGAGCCTAGGCAGTTTGGATGCTCACCTTACTAGACCTGGATGGAGGTGGGTGGTCCTTGGACTTCCCACAGGGCAGGGAACCCTGATTGCTCTTTGGGCTGACGAGGGAGGGGGACTTGATTGGGGGAGGGGGAGGGAAAGGAGAGGCGGTGGTGGGGAAGAGACAGAAATCTTTAATAAATAAATAATTAATTAAAAAAACATATCATAAAACATACAAAATAAATAAAATACTAAGAACTGCGAAAAATAATATGAACAGGGTGAAGGAAAGGATGGCTCAGCAATTGAAAACACTGAATACTCTTCCTAAGAGCTCATATTTAATTCCCAGAATTTACATAGGTGTTCACAATAATCTATAACTCCAGTTCCAGGGATTCTGTTGCCCTCTTCTGCTCAGAGGAGCAACAAGTGGCAATTGAAGATCCATGTATCATCCCAGCAGGAGACAACTGTTTGATAGCTAATTTTGGATAGGAAAGGGATTGAGACCAAAGACACTGGAATGTATTTTGCTTCTGCTGTGCCTTTACATGTTTGCTGCTACTATCTTTCTCTGGTATCTGGTATGGTGTGAATAGATGTGGAGATATTCTTCACTGCCTGTAATGTAGTGTGTTTATCTCATGAATATATCCCGTTCTATTGAGAATTTTATCTGTAGATTATTATGAAGTTGATTTTTCCCAAGCTGTACTGTCTCATTGAAAATAATAATCTTAGTTCAAATAGTTTTATAATGATACAAAATAAAACAAGGAAGTGTCACACAGATAGAACACATGAATCTTTATTTCTTAGTCATAGAGACTGTGGCTTAGGTTAATGCTTAAGAAGCACAGTTGAGGCTGGTTGCTGGTAACACATGTCTTTAATCCCAACACTTGGGAGACAAAGACAGGTGGATTTCTGTGAGTTCAAGGCCACCCTGGTATACATAGCAAGTTTCAGGACAGGCTCCAAATCTACAGAGAAACCCAGGCCCAAAAACAAAGAAAAAAAACACATAAAAGAAGGAGAAGACACACAGTTGAGCTCCTGTAGCACAGATACCAACTCATATTCTTTTAACCTCACTGTTAGAAGATGTGTTCACCAATATTGAAGTTCATAATAGCTGAAACAAAGCTTTGAAAATAACTTAAAGTTAGACTGTATATTTTCTCCAAATAACTTTTAGGTTATAAAAAAAAAAAAACAAGAAGATAACTAAAGTTTTAGAAAGATACATAGTTGAAGGTAGAACTCATTAAGGTCAGGGAACAATAAAAAAGAAGCTAAATTATGTAGTAGGGGGAGCAGGCTGCATCCCACCACCTGGCTTGTTTAACCCCTGAAATAACCACACAGAACTTGTATTAATTAAATTACTGCCTGGCCCATTATTTCTAGCCTCTTCTTGGCCAACTCTCACATCCTGATCTAACCCATTTCTATGAATCTGTGTTCAGAATGAGGTCGTGGCTTACAGGGAAAGACCAGTGTTAGTCTCAAACAGGAGTTTTATGGCATCTGCTACACTGCCCTTCTTCCCAGAATTCAGTTCTGTCTACTCTGCCTACTTATGTCTGCCCTATCAAAAGGCTAAGACAGTTTCTTTATTCAACCAATGAAAGCAACACATAGATAGAAAAACCTGCTACATGAGAATTATGATTGATGAACTTTTCATGATAGCTTTGCATGATGACAAATGATGGTGATTAATTCCTTATACTCATTTCTGCCATCAAACTCCTGATATAAAATCTAATGATGAGTGTGTATGTACCCTAAAGATTTAAAGTAGAGTTGACTGATTCTTTTTCATACATAAACATTTAGGTTTGTGATTCCCTTAAGATTCCTCATAAGATCACCTTTCAAGATAAACAGTTAAATGAGTGGCCTTTTCTTTGTAACTACAAATGCAGCCTACTAATCAAAGATCAGACTGAGAAGAATATCTTGTTTGCCTACACAGTTTATCTATAACAAGTTACTTGAATATCAATCTATGTGGGTTCCTAAGATAATTTGTTTTGCACCTGTAATACATAAAGTGTTTAATCATATATGGGGAATGAAAACATGTTTTGAATGTATTCATTTTAATCGTTAACTTGAGAAATAGAATGTCATCACATTGTAATTCCTATATTGCCTAAAAAACTTTGTTGGGCAATACAAGCTATAGGGAAAAAAGAACACAGGAAGGACGTAGAAGAATCATCAAGATAGATTGTGTCTTTTTTAACCTGTTGATGGAGCTGCGGGCTACTTCCTGCCACCTAGCTTATGCTCCAAAATAACAACACACAAATTGTATTCTTTTAAGCACTGCTTGGCCTGTTAGCTTCAGCCTCTTAGTGGCTAACTCTCATATCTTGATTAACCCATTTCTATTAATGTGTGTAGCACAATGAGGTGGTGGCTTAAAGTTATAGCATTTTCAGTGGAACACGAAAAGATTTTGAATGGTTAGGGAATTATTCCATCAGGTAAACACACTTGCCTTCAAATCTGAGAACCTGATTTTGACTCCCAGAGCTTACATGTGGTAGGACAAAATTAATTGGCCTCCGTGCATTTTCTGAAGCATGATTATATCCACCAGTGTACACACATACATATACACAATTATTAATATAAAGCAAATAAATGCTGGTATAAATAGCTCAAGAGCTTTGAACAGGTACTCTTCTATTGTTCTTTCATAGGACCTGAGTTATTTTCTAACTTCTTGTAGCTACAACTTCAGTGGATTGGATAGTCTCTACTGAACTCTTCAGGTGCATGTACTCAGTTGAACATGCTCACACAGAGACATGCATGTTCACACATAATTAAAAGTAATATATATCTTAAAATGTAAAAGTATGTTTTTGAAGAATCATGGGAAATCCTGGTTGGTTAAGTACTTCCCAAATGGAACTTGTCTTTTTCTCTGTTTATTACCAATAGGGAGATATAATGTAAAAGACAAGTTTGTAATTTTACTTATAAATCAGTGAATTTATCCAATTATTTTTGTACCTAACTGCATTACATTAAATTTTAGCATTTAAGATACCTTTGTTAACTTTTTAAATGTTATGCCATAGTCAATAAAGTTTTGAACTTTGTGATATTCTATAGAAATATTAGAAAAGTTTATATAATTGTGAGAATGCTTAGATTACCACATCATTACTCAACATCTATTTCCCTGAAGTTTCCTACTGATTTACTCTGAAATCATTAAGAGAAGTGTAGTCATTAGTTAGATTGTTCTTTTATTTTCTCCATATAATTGATTTAATGTTTCACTTATGATTTACTTCAGGGTAAGAACAAATGAAGTATTTTTTCCAGTTTTTCTGATAACCCAACTCTGGAAACTTTCAATCTATGCAAATACAGCATTTGTAACAAATTATTTTCTGAAATCACCTTCTGAAGGAGATGCAATAAGTTTCAGCCTTTAGGAATTTTGCGTTATTAGGAAGTATGGCATAGCACTAATAAATACAAACACTTAAAGTCTAATCTTATTTCTGATGCTGCTGAATGGGAATGTACAATTTAACATAATAGACAATTTAGCATATAAATGTGTGCCATAAAAGCAAGATGCTGGCAGTTCAAAGCAATAAATCTTAACCTTCAAGCAAGCTGTTATTGAGGTGTTAAAGGCCCTGGAAATCTTAATGAACTCATTTATGCTAAGAATTTCCCAGAGTAAATATTTTGCCTACTCTAACATGCTCTTTACTTCTCAAGCAAAACTACTAAGGAGACACTCAAAATGTTAGGCAAGAACAAGGCTTTTTCACTGACTTCTTTTGGTGAAACATTGAATTCAAACTTTTCTCTGAATTTTCCTGATTTAACTCGTAATCCTTTGATATACCTCTACAAGTGCATTGTTGTGGCAGTCTATTCTTCAAAATAAAGAGAAAGAATCAATTATACTCTTGAGCTATAAGAGTAAATCTAGCACATTATCACATTTATCTAATACAACTAATACCCAATACAATATTTTTTTTTCTCTTTTCTCTAAGTAAATCGTGATTTTGTTTACACTTATCTAAGGGACCTCTGCCACTTGTGACATCATCTTAATAGAAAAAAAACTCTCTTGAGTGTAGGTTTAATTGAAGGAACCATCCAGATAAAAATAGGTTAAATAAAATCTTTGGAGGGGAACATACTGTGTGGACAGAAAGTAAAAATTCAAAGGTTTCTGTAACATCAAGTAAAAAATGTCAAGACACTGCAGCATTTCATACACTTGAACAATACTTTTTGTCAGACTTATACTTCTTTTAACCCTTCAACATGCCATTTTCTTCCTCAAGACTCTTACTAATTATTTCCTTACTTCCAATAATCTCTTTTGCTTCCTACTCTTATTCTATCAATTTAGATGCTGTCTTTGGTCTGCAGATGTGCCCCAGATGTAGAGGATTTATGTAGCACATTAAAAGCTAAACAGTAATCCCTGGCACTTAAACAAATTAGTAAAAGGTAATATCATTTTCTGCCCCTCCAAACAAAAGCACATAGTATATTATCAACCATTTTAGTCGTACTTCCCTTGGTTACTATATCAATTTTCTTTTTTTTTTAAATATTTATTTTTTCATTTGTCTTCAGTATTTGAGAATTAACCTTTTGAAATGACTTACAAACCCATGTCATAAGCCTTCCTTATTGTTTCAGAACTGCATACTATTTCAACTATTTTATACTTCTTATTTGGATAGATTGCAATGCTTTAAATATTTATTATTTGTTTGATTTTATGTCTATGTATGTGTGCATGAGTTTAAATGAACCACACACATGCAGATTCTCACTGAGGCCAGAAAAAGGCATTTTTTTTGCAATGGAAACAGAGTAATAGGCAGTTTTGAGGTACCTGATGTGACTTCTAGGAAATAAATTCAGATCATCTGCAAGAGCACAAAATATTCTTAATGACTGAGATAATTCTTAAACCCTCATACTTGGAAACAATCTTTTTTCTTTACAATTTAATGTATTCTCTCTCTTTATTTTGTTACTTTTTCTTTTTTACTTCAAATTTGTTATAGAGAAGATTTAAAGTAACTGAAAATTTGAAAAATACGTTTGTACAATAATCTAATATACAGTTTTGGGGTTTTATTTCCTTTCTTATGGTTTTAGAGGTTTGTAGATGAATATAATTCATTTGAGTAAATTTACTCCTCATTCCCTCTTTTCAATCTCCCTCTATCCCTCTTCCACTGTTTCCATTCCTGAAATTCTGTGCTGATTAAAAAAAAATCAAACTGATTTTACTTATTACTACCAATATTTATATGGTTGTAGATTCACCTACTGGAGCATGGAGAATGCATCATCACTGATTATCTCTCCCCTAGAAGCCATAATTTCACATTAGATTTTCAGCTGTGTATGAGACTTTATTTTCCCTTGGTGTATGAGGTTAATGTGTTGCTTTCATTGGTTAATGAATGAAGAAACTGCTTTGGGCCTGATAGGGCACAAGTTAGGTAGGTGGAGAAGACAGAACTGAATTCTGGGAGGAAGAAAGCAGATTCATGAAAGAGACGCTATGGACCCACCACCAGAGATAGACATGATAGACATGCTGAGACTTTGCTGGTAGGCCATGACTTCATGGTAATTTATAGATTAATAGAAGTTGATTAAACTAACATGTACGAGTTATCCAATAAGAAGTTAGAGATAATGGCCAGGCAGTGTTTTAATTAATACAGTTTCTGTGTGGTTATTTTGGGTGTAAGCTAGCTGGGCAGCCAGGACAAACAAGTGGGCCCTCTCACAACATCCTCTGAACACGATAGGATTTTGCCTATCTTGCTTTTTTTGGAGGTTTTGCAAATGCACTGACAGCCATTATAAGTTTATATATACAAAATCCCTTTAATTGACTTGAAAGATAGCTCAAACATTAAAGGCTAGGCTTATAACCAAGATACCTCTTATGTTCAGCAAATGGTAATTGTGTATATTAAATGGCTCTGTTTCAGCCATGCTTTCATGATGATATCTGACCTTTGGAGGAAGAAGTATGACATATGTGTCACATTTGCAGCTGAGCACCTTGCAGCCTTTTATTCTCCACATGTTGGCCAGTTGTCAGTCTCTGTATTGTTACCTCTCTACTTCAAATTTCTATGATGAGGTCTCAGAGATTAAATTCTTTTAAGATAACAATAATAACTTAAGGGTCAGTTTACTAATATGTCCTTTGAATATAAAATATTATCTAACAAAGACTACACAGTCTGCATGAAGTCCAGTAGACTACCCACCCAACAAACTACCCTTGTCTCTTATTCTCTCAATATCTACACACCATATGCCAAGACCCATGTCCGCATAGTCACAATGAACCAGCCTCCAGCTAAGTCAAGGTCTCACTGATCTACTGAGCAAAGGTCAATCCAAATACCAGAAGTCTAGCCTTCAACAGGGTTGCAGACTCCCTGCCCTACAACAGACTATGTAGAATTCTAGAAGTTCTGGAAGGCTGCCCATCTTCCAAAGTTAAACAAAAATCTGATAAACAATTTAACTAGACCTATTACCCCTAAGAAAATAGAAGAAGTCATTAAATGTCTCCCAACTAAAAGAAGTCCAGGCCCAAAACCAGATTTTCAATGAAGAACTAACACTAATACTACTCAAATTATTTCACAAAATTAAAACATGAAGAAAATGGACAAAATTATTTTAGAAGACCACAGTTAACCTGATACCCAAACACACAAAAATTCAAAAAAAAAAAAGAAGTGCAGACTAATTTTCTTTATGAGCATAGATAAAAAATACTTTATAAAATTCTCAGAAACCAAACCCAAAATCACACCCAAAAACAATCACCATAACCAATAGGTATTCATTCCCAAGATTCACTGTTTTTTTTTAACATATGCAGATCAGTCAATGTAATCTACATAAAAAAATGAAAGAAAAATGAACCACATGATATTCTCATTGGATGCCAAAAAATGTTTTGACAAAATCTGACACCTCTTTATGACTGAAAAAAATCTTTGAAAGAAAGGGATAAAAGTCAAATACTAAGCATAATAAAGACAATTTACAGCAAGCCTACTACCAATATAAAAGTAAATTGAGAAATACTCAAAGCAATCCCACTTAAATCAGAATGAAGATAAGGCTTTCTACTTTATATCTACGCAGTACAGTACCGAAGTTCTAGCTAGATCAATAAGAAAACTAAAGGAGATCAAGCAAATACAAACGGGAAGAGAAGAAGCCAAAGGATCATTATTCACAGATTATATGACTGTGTCCATAAGGGATCCCAAAAATATAATAGGAAACACCTGCAGTTTATACACAGCTTCAGCAAAGAGATCCAATACAAAATTAATTAAAAAACACCAATAGACCTCCTATATGCAAGTAGCAAATAAAATGTTAAAGAAATTTGAGAAACAACAGCTCTCCCATTAGCTACAAATAATGTGATATCTTGGAGTAACTCTAAGCAAGCAAACCAAAGATTTGTATGACAAAAACCTCAAGTCTTTGGATAAAGAAATTGAGGAAAGTGTCAGAAGATAAAGATTTTACAAGATCATGGATCCTGTGTTTTACGTAGTAAAAAGTGGCTATGATACCAAAAACATTCTGCAGATTCAACACATTCCTCTTCAAATTTCAACAAAATTATTAACAGAACACATAAAGGGACAGTACTCAACTACACAGGCAATAAAAGAAAAAAATATCAGACTAAATAAAATAATCCTGAAAAATAAAAGATCTTCCAGAGGTATCACCAGCACAATTTCCAAGTTATACTTCAGAGTTATAAAAATAAAAGTCACATGGTATCAGCATAAAAATAGACATGTTGATCAACGACATTGACTTGCAGACCCATACATAAATATACACACCTATGGGCACCTGATTTTCATAAAGGAGTGAGAAATACAATGGAAAAATGTAAGCATGTTCAGCAGATGTTGTTGGTCTAACTGGATGACAGCATGTACAAGAATGTAAAGAGATCCATATGTATCACCCTGCACAAAACTCAAGTTTATGAAGAGCAAATAACTCAACATAAAACTATATATACTAAACCTGATAGAGCAGAAATCTGGTAATAACCTCTAACACGTTGGCTTGAGGATAAATTCAAGGGCATAATACTGAAAGTACTGGCACTAAGATCAACAATTAATAAATGGGACCTCATGAAAGTGAAAAGCTACTATGAGGCAAAGAAAACCAACAATATGGTAAAACTACAGCCTGTAGAATGGGAAAAGATCTGTACTAACCTGATATCTGAAACAGGACTGATATTCGAAATATATAACATATTCAGGAAAATTGATATCAATAAATGAAATTGTTAGATTTAAATATGTGGTAAAGATATAAACAGGTAATTCTCAAAGGAGAAAACTTAAATGTTTGAGAAACACTTAACAAAATGCTCTATGCCCCTTAGCCATAACAGAATTGCAAATAAGAACTACTTTCTGATTCCATCTTATGCCTGTATGAATGGCTAACATTAAAACCACAAATGATAACTCATACTGGCAATGATGCAGAACAAGGGTCACCTTCCTTCATTGCTTGTGGAAGTGCAAACTCTTAGAACCAGTAGGGGAATGAGTGCGGTGTTGTTCAGAAAAGATGGAGTCAATACACCTCAAGACTTAGCTATACCACACTGGGCATATACTTAAAGAATATTCTAGCCTATCACAAGGATAATTATTCCATTATGTTCATAGCTGTTTGTTCATAATACATAGAAACTGGAAAACAGATGCCCCCACCAAAGAATGGATAAAGAATATATGTTACATTTGCTCAGTGAAGCATTACTCAGCTGTTAAAAATATTATTATGATATTTTCAGGCAGATGGATGAAACTAGAAAAATATCATCCTCATGATGTTACTCAGACCAAGAAAGACAAACATGGTTTGGACTCATATGTAGATATTAGCTGTTACATCAATGATAGTCATGGTATAATACACAGTCTCAGAAAGTCTAAGTATCAAGGAGGATTCTAATGAGTATCAATGGATCTCCCTAGAAATTAGAAATATAACAGATTTTGTGGGTGAACTCAGAGTGGATGGGGATGGGGACAGTAAGCTTCTGGCAGGAGTTGAAGTGAAAGGATTCAGTACTGAGAAAAATAACTGGAATCAAAGGACTTTTTGGGGAGAGGTTATTTGGAAACATAGTCCAGTAGAAATTCCTAGGTTTCCACAAGGGTGACTCTAATGAGGACTCTTAGAAATGGATGATTCAGTGTCTGATCAGAACATCCTCTTTAGGAAGGCAAAGCATCCAGAGGCAGAACTGGGATACTTCTCCAACAAAATCTACCTATAATCTAGGCTGCCTACAAGAAATACCTTAAAATAGAGTAGGGAAACATGTGGGAGTGACCAATCAATGACATGTCTAAATTGAGCCACACACCGTGAGATGTATCCATGTCTGACACTGTCTGTGTGACCAGGAATTGGATGCTGGATAGCTGAGAAACCTATGACAGATAAAAATATTATGTCGATTTCTAACCATAGCTTTATATACTCTAGATTGGTGCCTAGTATAATCTTTATCAAAGATTCTACCATAGGTAGCTGATAGGAGCAGATACAAAGATACAGTGGCAAACATTAGGTGAAAAGACAGCCCAACTTAGAGATATAAATTGTGGCCCTCCCTTTGGATATCAGGGAAACCTGTGAAAGGGTAGAAAGAAGAAATATAGGAGCCAGAGGAGCTGAGCATACCAAGATATAATGGCCCACAGATTTCAACTAATTAGGACTCAAAAGGACTCATACAGACTGAACTGAAAATGGGAAACGTGCATGGATCTATGCTAGGTCTCAGTACATATGCTATGGTTGTTTAATTGGTGCTTTTGTGTGAAATGTAACACAGGGGGCTGGTGTGACTCTGATTCTGATTCTTTTGTATGCTTTTGTAACAGTTTTACTCCTACTGGGCTGCCTCACCCAGCCTTGATGTGAGAATTTCTGACTTGTCTAATAGAATCTTGTATTCTGTGCTCAGTGGCTCTTCCTGGGAGGCCTACTCTTTTTTTAAGGGATGTGAAGAAGAAGCAGATTTGGGGGAGAGGAGATAAGGGTAGAGGGGAAATTGGAGGAATGGAGAAAAGGGAAATGTGGTCAGTATGTACTGAAAATGAAAACCAACCAAACACACACACAATTATATATAATTAGAATTATTCTCAGGCCCTATGATCTAGGCAGTTACTGGTTTTTGTCAATTAACACTACCATGAATGAGTTTCCTTATAACATTAGTATTATTTCTAAAAACAGCTCCAAAAATCTCTCAAATTATATATTGCCACACTGTCATCTCTGAGTTTCTAAGAAAGTTTTTGCATGCTATATGACACATCATTTTTTTTCAAGGCAGAGTTTCTCTGTGTAATGGTTCTGGATATCTTGAAACTCTTTGTAGACTAAGCTGGCCTTGAACACATGCAGATCCACCTACCTCTGCTTTCCAAGTGCTATGATTATAGGCATGTACCACCACTGCCTGGCTATGTGGAAGTTTTTGATTTCCATGAAATGTTCATGTGTTACACATAGTAATTTAATGCATACAAAATCCTTTAAATATCTTGAAGAAAGAATATAAACTGCAATATTACATATGCAGCTGACATATTTTAATGTTCATTTATTATGTTTTATATTGTAAATCTTCTCCCAAATCCTTGCCTTGTCAGAATAAAATGCAATTGGGATTTTGCTATACATTTCTGAGATAGAGCTTAGTGGAGGAAAGTTAGGTTCTGTCTCCCCTTGTTCATTTCCTACCTACCCTTAATATAACAGACTTGTGATGGATACAAATAAATAAGAACATAAACTGTAATTATGTGGAAAGATAAATATTCCTTATTTTTTTAAGTAGATTATTTTAGATATAATGGCAAAAAATGGAAAAATAATGCTTTTACAAATTTGGACTATACTTTAAGTACATTTATTATTTTACATTGGCCTAAATTTTAAAGCAACAGCATACTGTTTTGATAATAGTGGTTTAAAGATACATTTTATTTACTCCTAAAGCAAATATAATTGATATCATATTTAAAATTACTGTTTATATTCAAGATTTAATTTTATTTTATGAACCCCTTTGAAGCATTTTAAATTTAACAATTCATCCCTAAGCTGTTGTGTTCTAAATTAAATAATTTTCATTCATTAATTAATTTCTTGATATAATTTTCACCTCTGAAATTAGTACTCTTATGGTTGCTTAGAGTACAGTTAGCGTTCTTTGATTTGATGTATATATTAGCATATTATACAATTTATCAATTTATAGTGTACAATCAGCAGTCATTAATTTACCAAATATTTACATGTATATAAGCTCTTGCAAGAAGAATAAATCATGTTAGCCCTCTCTTTCTAATTATTTTATCTACTCCAGCCATAAGAAATCATTAATAAGTTCTTTCTCTACATATATATTTAATCAAGGAATTTTTTATACCTTGGATCATATTCTATGTAACCTTAAGGAATAAATTGATTTAGCAAAAGTTTCTTTTGTTTTTCTGAACTTCAGCACTTATCACTATTTCATTCTTCTTGGTTACCAAATGTTACAAATTATATAGACATACAGCATTTTCATCATCTATCCATTTAATGATTGGTAACTGGTTTTTTCCCCTACCACTTTGGTATTAGTAATGTCTTAGTAATATCTACATATTATTGCTCAGATAGGCAGTAATTCATCATATATTTACATAACATGAATGGGAAACTGTACAGTATATATTTTTGTACTAAATAACAAATTCAGAACCCTGTTTATAATAGTGTACAGCTCTGAGACTAATCTATACACAAGGACCTAATTGTTTTCTTCAAGTAGCTATATTGTTTTACTTTTATATCAATAGTGTTTATGAGGGTTTCACATTTGCTTGTATAACATATATACATAGTTATCTGACTATAATTATAATTTGCATTATGTAAATCTCTATGCACACTTCTTGCTTTTCTTTTTATTGTTATCTCTTCAATATCTTCACTTGAGTGCTTTTGATATGAATTTTTTTTTAAATTTTGAATTGATTTACTTTTTACTATGTTTTTTCTAACTATGATAATCACACAATTTATTACATGTGTAATATATTATGTGGGCTATATTTTCTTTTCATTTTGATGTTATCTCTGAAATAGAAATTTAATTTAAAGAAATTTAATTTATTTGCTCATTTTGAAATCAATTACAGTAGAAGAAGAAAATTCTCATTAGGGAAGAAAACTAATTTACCAACATGGAAATACTTTTCAGGTATTTATCCACTTTTTAAAAGTTGTATTAATTCTTTAATTCTTATAAACTTCATGTATATATACAAGTGTATGTAATAGCTTTTGTCTTCAAGGTCCCTGGGCAGCAAGGAACCCTGATCCTGTACCAGAAGATCCATCAGAGGGGTTAGTGTGTTTCTGACTGGCAGCAGAAGCCCCGGAAATGGAGCACAGACATCCCTCAATCTCCTAATCTTCCTGCTAATTCTTCAGGGGCTTCTCTCCCTGGGTACTGCCTCTCTCTTCCTATCCCATCCCAGCTTACAAACAGGCACCCCTTCCCTTCTTCTGGGCCATAAGATCCCCCAGATCAGCTTGTTTGGGGGCTGGGATGGGTGGTGAGTGCAAACGGTTGGAAGTTCCTTTGTTTCATTAAGCCTGAAGGCAGCAAGCTAAGCCTTTTGTCTGAGGTCCCTGGCCAGCAAGGGGCCCTGATCCTGTACCAGAAGACCATCAAAGGGGTGAGTATGTTGCTGACCCGTGGCAGAAGCTCCAGAAATGGAGCACAGACAGTCTTCAACCCCCTAATCTTTCTGGTCATTCTACAGGGGCTTCTCTCCCCGGCTACGACCTCTTTCTTCCTAACCCATCCCAGCTTGTACACAGGTGCCTTTTCCCTTCTTTGGGGCCATAAGGAGGCCATAAGATATGCCCCCCCCCCCAGCTCAGCCTGTTTTGGGGCTGGGAGGGGTGGTGAGTGCAACCAGGTGGGGCTTCCTTTGTGTCACTAAGCCTGCAGGTGGCAAGCTAGGCCTTTTGTCTGTGAGGTCCCTGGCCAACAAGGGGACTTAATCCTGTATCAGAAGACCCATCACAGAGCATTGAAGCAAGAGATGGGTAGGAATTCCTCCAACAGCTGACTGAGAAGCAAAGAACAATGGCACTGGGTTTTGCTTCTACTGCATGAATGGGTTTTGTGGGAGCATAGTGTCTTTGGATGCTCACCTTCCTGGACCTGCGGGGAGCAAGGAGGACCTTGGACTTCCCATAGGGTAGGGAGCCTTGACTGCACCTTGAACTGGAGAGGGAAGGGGAGAGGAGAAGGGAGTGAAGTAGGAGAAGTGGAGGAGGTGGATATTTTGCAGAAAAAAAAATAGAATGAATAAATAACTAAATAAAAGAAAAAAAAAAAGAATTCCTCCAACAATCTGACAACAACATATCACCAGAACACAATGAACATAGAAAAGGAAGACTTGAACACCCTCATCCAGAAGAAGTAGAAAAAATTGGCATTATGAAAGTGATAGAGGACCTTAAACAGTATGTAAAAACCTTCCTTAAAGAAATGGATGAGAAGAATAACAAAATGTTTGAAGAAATGAGTAAATCCATAAAAGATAGTCTAGGAAACCAAGAAAAAGTAATCAAACAGATAATGGAAACAGTTCAAGACTTGAAACTGAAATGGTGGCAATGAAGAAAACACAAACCTAGCGCTAGCTGGATATGGAAAATCTAGGTAAATGAAAATAGATGACAAAGACAAGCGTATGCAACAGAATACAAGAGATAGAAGAAAGACTCTGATCCTGATGACACTATAGAGAAAATAAATGCACTGATCAAAGAAAACAGCAAATCCAACAAATTATCATCACAAAACATCCAGTAAATCTGGGGCACAATAAGAAGACCAAACCTAAGAATAATAGGGGCAGAAGAATGATAAGAATTATAGCTCAAAGGCCCAGAACATATCATCAACAAAATTTTAGAAGAAATCTTTCCCAACCTAAAGAAAGATATACCTATGAAGGTTCAAGAAGCATACAGAACACTGAATAGACTGGATCAAAAAAAATCCCCTTGCCATATAATAATCAAAACACAAAACATAAAGAATAAAGAAAACATATTAAGAACTGCAAAGGAAAAAGGTCATGTAAGTTATAAAGTTAAAACTATCAGACTTACATCTGACTTCTCTATGGAAACCATGAAAGCCAGAGGTCCTGGATAGATGTGCTGCAGAAACTAAGAAAGCATGGATGCAAGCCCAGACTACTATACCCAGCCAAGCTTTCATTCACTATCAATGGAGAAAACAAAATATTCCTGGATAAAAACAAATTTAAGCAATACGTAGCCACAAATCCAGCCTTATAGAAAGTAATAGGAGGAAAATCACAATCCAAGGAATCCAGCAATGCCTACAATAATGCAGAAATGTAGTGACCCTTCACAAGAACAACTCAAAGAAGGGAAACACACAAACTCTACTACCACAAAAAAAAAAAAAAATAACCGGAGTTAACAACCACTGGTCATTAATATCACTTAATATCAAAGGACTCAATTAACCTATAAAAAGGCACAGGCTAAGAGATTGGAAGCAAAAACAGGATCCAACACTGTGCTGTTTTTAAGAATCACACCTCAAACACAAAAACAGTTATCTACTCAGAGTAAAGGGTTGGGAAAAGGTTTTCCAATCAACTGGACCTAAGAAACAAGCAGGTGTGGCCATACTATTTTTTTTTAACAAAAATTGACTTCAAATTAAATCAATCAGAAGAGATGGAGATGAACATTTTATACTCATGACAGGAACAATTGATCCAGAATATCTGGACCCTAATATAAAAGTACCCACTTATGTAAAAGAAACATTACTAGAACTCAAGGCAGAAATCAAGCCCCACGCATAAATAGAAGGAGACTTCAACAATCCTCTCTCACCAATGGACAGGTCAATCAGACAGAAACCTAACAGAGAAATAAGAGAATTAATGGAGATAATGAATCAAATGAATTTAACAGACATCTAGAGAACATTCCACCCAAATAGGGAAAAATATACCTTCTTCTCAGCATCTCATGGAAACATCCCTAAAATTGACCCACATACTCGGTAAAAAAGCAAGTTTCCACAGATACAAAAAATATTAATAATCACCTGTGTTATCAGATCACCATAGAATAAAGTTAGAATTTAACAATAATTCTAACCCCAGAAAGCTTACAAACTCATGGAAGCTGACCAGTCAACTACTGAACCAAACCTGGGTCAAGGAATAAATAAAAAAAGAAATTAAAATCTTCCTTGAGTTCAATGAAAATAAAGACACAAGTATGATAAACCTATGGACACTATGAAAGCAGTGTTAAGAAAAAAGTTCATAGCTCTAAGTGCCCACATTTAAAAAAAAAAAGAGAAAGCTCACATTAGAGTCTTAACAGCACAGACTAAAGCTCTAGAAAAAAAAAAAAAGAAGCAGACTCACCCAGGAAGAGTAGAAGACTGGAAATAAACTGTGGGCTGAAATCAACAAAGTAGAAACACAGAAAATAATCAAAAGAATCAGTGAAACAAAGAGCTAGTTCTTTAAGAAAATCAACAAGATTGACAAACATTTATCCAAACTAAGCAAAAGGCACAGAGTGAACATGCAAATTAACGAGATCAGAAATGAAAAGGGGGACATAACAACAGACACTGAAAAAATTCAAAGAATCATACTACAAAAGCTTATATGCCAAAAAGTTGGAATATGTAAAAGAAATGAACTTGTGTTTAGATAAATACCATTTACCAAAATTAAGTCAAGATAATAAACTGAAAGAAAAAATATGATCATTTCATTAGATGCTGAAAAAGCATTTGATAAAATTCAACACCCCTTTATGATAAAGGTCTTGGAGAGATTAGGGATACAAGGTTCATTCCTAAATATAATAAAAACAATATATAGCAAGCTGACAGCTGAGATTAAATTAGATGGACAGAAACTCAAAGTCATCCCACTAAAATCAGGAACAAGACAAGGCTGTCCACTTTTACCATACCTCTTCAATATAGTGCTCTAAGTTCTATCAATAGCAATAAGAGAGCATAAGGAGATCAAGGAAATTCAAATTGGAAAGGAAGAAGTCAAACTTTTATTTTTTGCAGATGATATAATAGTGTACATAAGCGACCGTAAAAACTCTACCAAACAACTCCTACAGCTGAAAAGAAACTTTAGTAATGTGGTAGGATACAATATCAACACCAAAAAAATCAGTTGCCCTCCTATACACAAAGAACAAAGAAGCAGAGAGGGAAATCAGAGAAATATCACCTTTCACAATAGCCACAAACAGCATAAAATATCTTGGGGTAACTTTAACCAGGACATGAAAGAAGTATTTGACAAGAACTTTTAAGTTTGAAAGAAATTGAGGAGGTCACCAGAAAATGGAAGGATCTCCCATGCTCTTGGATTGAGAGAATCAACATAGTAAAAATGGCAATTTTGCCAAAAGCAATCTATAGATTCAATGCAATCCCCATCAAAATCCCAACAAAATTCTTCCCAGACCTTGAAAGAACAATAAGCAACTTTATATGGAAAAAAAAATCCAGGACAGACAAAATAATCCTATACAATAAAAGTACTTCAGGAGGCATTTACATCCCTTATTTCAAACTCAATTACAGTGCTACAGTAGTGAATACAGTTTGGTATTGGAACAAAAACACAGATGTTGACCAATGAAATCGAATCGAAGACACAGATACTAATCCACAAACCTATGAACATTTGATTTCGACAAAGGAGCTAAAAGTATACAATGGAAGAAAGAAAGCATCTTCAACAAATGGTGCTGGCACAACTGGATGTCAACCTGTAGAAGAATGAAAATAGATCCATATCTATCACCATGCACAAAACTCAAGTCCAAATGACTTAAAGGCCTCAATATTAATCTGACCACACTGAACCTGATAAAAAAGAAAGTGGGAAGTAGTCTACAACACATGGACACAAGAGACTACTTCCTAGGTAGAGCCCCTGTAGCACTGACAATAAGAGAAACAATGAACAAATGGGACCTCCTAAAACCGAGAAGCTTTTGTAAAACAAATGACACTGTCATTAAGACAAAAAGGCAACCTACTGGTTGGGAGAAGATCTTCACTAACCCCACAACTGACAAAGGTATGATCTCCAAAATATATAAAGAACTCAAGAAACTAGACTTTAAAATGCTAATTAACCCAATTAAAAAATGGGGCACTGAACTGAATAGAGAATTCTCATCATAAGAAGTTCAAATGGCCAAAAGACACTTAAGGTCATGCTCAACCTCCTTAGTGATCAGGGAAATGCAAATCAAAACAACTTTGAGACACCATCTTACACCTGTCAGAATGGCTAAAATCAAAAACAGCAATGATAGCCTCTGCTTAAGAGAATGTGGAGTAAAGGGAACACTCATCCGTTGCTGGTGGGATTGCAAACTTGTCCAACCACTTTGGAAATCAGTGTGGCAATTTCTCAGGAAATTTGGGATCAACCTACCCCTAGACCCAGAAATACCACTCTTGGGGATATACCCAAGAAGTGCCCTATCATACTACAAAAGAATTTGTTCTACTAGGTTCATAGCAGCATTATTTGTAATAGCCAGACCCTGGAAACAACCTAGATGCTCCTCAATGGTAGAATGGATAAAGAAAGTGTGGATTATATATGCTACTAGTACTACTCAGCAGAAAAAAATTAACATCTTGAATTTTGCATGCAAATAAATGGAAATAGAAAACATTGTCGTGTATATGGTAACCCAGACCCAAAAAGATGAATATGTTATGTACTTACTCATAAGTGGATTCTAGCCATAAAAAAAAAAAAAAACATTGAGCTGTTGTGGGAGGTCCTTCTGCTCCTCCAGCCAATAGCCTCTGAGATATCAGCCCATTGGGGCGTGGTCTCTCTCCCTTTAAAAAAGTGGCCACTTCCCTTCTCGCTCTCTCTTACTTCCTGCTCTTCTTCCAGCGACTAGACTCCCTTCCTGATTGCGCAGAGGGCTGTTGTCTGGGACGGTGATCTGTAAGTTTTTTCCCCTTTAAATAAATAACCATTTTATAAATTCTAAACTGGTGTGGGATTGTTTTTGACTTATGGCTCCGCCTTCATCTGGCGCCCAATGTTTGGTTTTAGGACCCGTCCTTCCCCCGCTTGTCTGCCTGCCGCCAGTTCGGCTTGGCATGAGCCCTCCCTCACTCAGCTGTGGCCTGTGCCTTGTGGCCTGTGCCTTGCAGCCTGTGCCTTGTACGTGGAGCCAGCAGTTTAATATAAATTATCACACAGTGGCTTTTCTTCCTGCAGTTCTTTATATTTCTCCTTTAGACACCTCAGATTGATTTCAACTCCCCATGTACACTATCGTTTGCCTTCCTATGTGGATTTAAACTCCACAGGCCCGCATAGTCTCTGCCCATGTGGTTTGCACTTTTCTGAGTCATTTTCATATCTCCCTTGCAAGCACAGCTCTTAAGCGGCGTGAACCAGAGCACGTGGTTGCCGGTTCCCAAAAGCTGCAACCCCTCAGGGCGACTCTGTCACGTGGAGGCATACACGGCTTCTGGGTTACTTTTCTCTACCCCTGGATTCTGGGTTTATGATTCCGTGTATGTAATTGATTCAATTACATTTACTTTGTTGAGCAACTTACATTTCCCAGTTTTTAACAAATACTAGGCAGACCCTGAAACAGGACCCCGTTTTCGTCATGACTTGGTAACAGCGCCACCTGCTGGATAATAGGTAATATGGCGGTTTTTATTTCCAACACAAATTATACTGTTTTGTTTACTAATACATTGGGTCATATCATGCAAGGTTTATATGACTATGGGGATAACTTAATTTACTGGTTATTAGGTTTCAGTATTCATTTGAATATTCTATCATTTAGGAATAATATGGCACTCCTAAGAACCATACAATCTTTACGAGAAACTCATGCAGGTCAGGAGATTCAGGATTCAAAAGAGACAATTAAAAAAAAAAAAAGACTTGAAATGATTGAAGAAATTATTGGAGCTGGTGAACAGAGTAAGAAGGCACAAGGACAGGATACAATGCCACCACCATCTATTAGAACTGGCTTACCCAGGGTTTTAGTGACATACCCTGTAATTTATTCTGACAAAGCGTCAACTTATAAAGACTCAAAGGGATTCAGAGAAGCTAGATGAACGCCAATAGCAATGAATGACCTAAAATAAATTAAGCAAGCTATTGTTAATTTTGGCTTACACTCTGCATATGTTAAGGAAATCATAAGGACTTGGACTTCTAATGCTAGAGCTACCCCCCATGATTTCCATCAGTTAGTGTCTGCAGTTTTAGATAATGGACCTTCCTTGATGTTTGGAATTTATTTCAGAAAAGAATCCAAGCTTATGGAACAGCAAGGAAGAGCAAAAGGTGTCGAGGTTTCCCAAGATCAAATTCTTAGTGCAGGAGAATATGCTGATCCACAGGTCCAAGCTCTTTATGACGATGATGTAGCTTTAAATTCTTGGATTAGCATACAAGATCCAGCAGAAAGGGTTGAATCATATACTAGAATTAGGCAGGGACAGAGAGAACCCTTTATTGACTTTTTGCAAAGATTAATTAAGGCTCTGGACATAGGGGTAACAGTCCCAGAAGCTAGACGAATACTTCTTGAATCTCTAGCTTTTGAGAATGCAAACATAGAATGCAAAAAGATAATTGGGCCTTTAAAGTCTAAATCAGCATCTATGGATGCATGGATTGAGCATACAATGAATGTTGAGACTTTTAGCTATAATGATGAATCTTGGGTAGGAGAAGCAATTTCCACAGCAATGAGGAGACATCAAACTGCCAGGTGTTTTAATTGTGGTAAATTAGGACATTTGCAAAGGGATTGCAGGCAAAGAATTTCTAGGAATAATATCTCTTCTGGGAATGACAAAAATAGGAGACCTAGGCCTTCAGGTATATGTAGGAGATGTGGAAAAGGTCGACTTTGGTCAAACAATGCAGGTCAACAGACAAGGCAACCCCATACCGATGGGAAACTCCTTGAGGGGCCTATCGCAGGCCCCCAAGCTAACAGTGGCCCAGTCATTCCCAGTCACAGTGGAGAAAGTGCCTCACCAAGAAAATTAAAAGCTCCAATTTCTGCTGAAAAAAGTAATACTGGTCTAAATGATGAATTACGCGTGGAGGATGAGTCAAAAAACCCAGTAGGACAGAGTAAACGTATAGTTTGGCAGACTTCTATTAACGATCAAAGACCAAAGCTAAGAGTCTGTTTAATGGCACTTTTATTGAAGGCTTATTAGACACAGGTACGGATGTAAGTATCATTTCTCCAGAATCTTGGCATCCGCATTGGCCTCTTCAAGAGGTAGATGTTCAGTTTCTGGGAATTGGAACCCTATCTCGTGTAAAACAAAGCACAAGATGGGTAGAATTCATAGGGCCCAAAAAGCAAATAGGAAGACTAAGGCCATATATAGCCAATATTGCAATAAATTTATGGGGCCGTGACCTGCTACAGCCATGGAATACCCAGATTAACATTCTTGTAGTTCTAGGAACTCATAATTCTGGGAAAGATATGATGGGGTATTATGGAAAAATGTCACCAGCCATTCAGGCTGTAAAAGAACATACAGCAAATACCAAACCTTTAGAGGTACCAAAAGCCCTACCTTTAAAATGGCTAACTGAGAATCCAATATGTATCAAACAGTGGCCTCTAGGTGAAGATAAATTTCAGGCATTGGAACAGCTGGTGCAAGAGCAACTAGATGCTCACCATATTGACGAATCAACCAGCCCTTGGAATTCTCCTGTGTTTGTTGTAAAAAAGAAATCTGGTAAGTGGAGAATGGTGACTGATCTAAGAGCTGTCAACAAATTAATTCAACCTATGGGCCCACTATAATCTGGAATTCCTTTGTGTTCTCTGTTACCAAAAGGATGGCCTCTTACAGTTATTGATTTGAAAGACTGTTTTTTCACTATACCATTACAAGAAAAGGATAGAGAAAAATTTGCCTTCACAGTGCCTACTTATAATAATTCTCAGCCTAATAGGAGATATCAATGGATTGTCTTCCACAGGGTATGCTCAATAGTTCTACATTGTGCCAATATTATGTAAGTAAGCCATTGGAAATGATTCATAAACCATTCCCCAAGTTCATAATTTATCATTACATGGATGACATCTTATTATCTGATTCAAATAAAGATACTTTAGAAAGGATGTTTGAAGAAGAATGTCTTGCCTAGGTAAGGATTACAAATTGCCCCTGAAGAGATTCAAAGAGGAAACTCTATTAATTACCTATGTTACAGAATAAGGTTAGAAAAAAATAAAACGCAAAAGACACAAATTAGAAGAGACTGGTTAAAGACTCTTAATGACTTCCAAAGATTGTTAGGAGACATTTCCAGTCTATGACCAGCTGTTGGGGTAACACCTGATCTAATTGTTCATTTAAACAAAACCTTAGATAATGATAAAGATTGGAATAGTCCAAGAAAACTGACAGCTGAAGCAGAAAAGGAACTGACAATGATTGAGGAAAAATTACAGGAGGCACATGTGGTTAGGGTGAACCCAAATCTTAGCTGCATCCTAGTCATATTGCCTTCCAGAATTTCTCCTACAGGGATTCTAATTCAGAGGGAAGATACTATTTTAGAGTGGATATTTATACCTAATAATCCAAGTAAAAAATTATAAACTTATTTGGAAATGTCTCTGAATTAATTATAGAAGGTAAGCTGAGACTTTGTCAACTAGCAGGTATAAACCCAGCAGAAATTATAGTGCCTTTTACTACTGAAGAAATAAAAAAGTTATGGGAAAACAATGAACCATGGCAAAGATCTAGTGCTAACTTTTTGGGAGAAATTAATAGCAACTATCCCAAAAGTGGTAGACTTAACCTCATAAAGAGAACATCTTGGATTCTTTCTAGAATTATATGTGATCCTCCAATAACTGGAGCCTGTACATTCTATACTGTTGCAAATAAATCAGGGAAAGCAGGTTACAAGTCAGATGAATTGAGTAAGGTGGAACAAAGCCCTTATAATTCTGTCCAGAAGGCAGAATTATATGCCATTCTTATGGTGCTAAGGGATTTTAAAAAACCTCTTAATATAGTTACAGATTCACAATATGCAGAAAGAGTTATCTGGCAAATTTTGTTGAAACCGCTGAATTTATACCAGATGACACAGAGTTCACTTCATTGTTTGTCCAGGTACAAGACATAATCAGGAACAGGCTTTGTCCGATGTACACAACACACATACAGTCCCATACATTACACGCATCCATTCCCATACAGGTCTGCCTGGTCGTCCAGCAAAAGGCAGTGCTGAGATTGATCAATTATTGATTGGAAGCATGTTTCAGGCCTCAGAATTTCATTAGAAGCATCATTTCAATAGTAAATGCCTAAAGAAAGAATTTTCCATTACATGGCAACAAGCTAAGGATATTATAAAGACATGTCCTATTTGTTCTTTCTGTAATCAAACACCGTTGCCTACAGGGAGTAACCCAAAGGGTACTAAGAGAAATGAAATCTAGCAGATGGATGTGTTCCACTTTATCGAATTTGGTAAATTGAAATATGTACACCACACCATAGACATGTATTCAGGTTTTCAATGGGCTTCTGCCCTGAGCTCAGAAAAGGCTGATTCAGTAATCACACATTTATTGGAAGTTATGGCCATCAGGGTATACCTGCACAAATAAAGACAGATAATGGTCCAGCATATGTATCCAAGAAAATGAAACACTTTTTTGATTATTATAATATAAAACAAATTACAGGTATACCAAATAATCCTACAGGTCAGGCAGTTATAGAAAGATCAAATTGTACTATAAAGAATATGCTGAACAAACAGAAAGGGACCGAAAAAACCCCCAGAAATAGATTACATAATGCTTTATTAACCTTGAATTTTCTTAACGGTAATGAGAAAGGAATCACAGCAGCAGAAAGACATTGGATAATGGAAAAGTCTGCTGAACTAAAGCAACCAATTCATTTCAAAGATGTGCTGACTTCTCAATTGAAGCCAGGAGATGTGATACGTTGGGGAAGGGGTTTTGCTCTTGTTTCCATAGGAAAAGAAAAATTGTGGATACCATCAAAATTAATAAAGTTTCAATTTGAAGAGGAGAAACCCCTTGGAAAGGAGAAATGACAACTCATCCACAATGATGATATTCATACAGGTGGTAAGAAAAACATATAGAATGGGGGCAGGTTTCTGTTCTTATCTCCACAGGAAAACACTCATCTTTGAAAAATTCAAGGGACCCTGGATGTTTGGATACTGACAGATGGAAAAATACCTGCCCAATAGGAAATATCAAGAAAACTGAATAGGTTGTGTAAATAAAATAATTAAAGCATATTTCTAAATTTATAGAGCTGGTTTAGAAGTTGAACTCTAGCTCAGTCCCTCTCCAATTCCAAGCCTGTTAGTAAGAGAAAAATCCAGAGTTTCTGGAGTTTCTGTCTCATATCAAGAGACATGATATGGGACAGAAAGAAATATGAGTTTAGAAAACATCTTTGCTTTTCTTCATGTCTATCATACTTCTCATTGAATATATCTATCATGCCTTTCATTGAATATATATATATATATATATACAGAGAGAGAGAGAGAGAGAGTCTATATGATTAATGTTTTAAGTTTTTCACAATGAACAATGAGTTTTTCTTGAAGTGGCATTTGAAGTTTCCAGGAAGAAGATGGGGCCCCATAACAACAACTCTACCTGCTTGATATGACGTCATGATACTGATAGTGCTTATACAATACTTGTTTTGGGTACCAGCTGCACAAGACAGTTCCAACTTGGTTAGCTGAAATTGTGTACACCTTATACAACATTTTGGCCAGAACTGCACAAAATACTCACACTTTTTGCAATTTTAAAAGACATTGATCTTGAAATTAAGCCATCATTTTATTTTCACAGGATCCCCCAGAAAGAACGTCGCCCCCATGACAGCTGGAAGTAATTCTAGAGGAAGATTTCCCCTCTCCCAGTAAAGTTTGCTCTTGGGTTTAGGGACATCATTTAGGGGTTGATTATAATTAGTATATGATTGAGTGTTGGGGGAGGAATTTTATAAGCTCAAGGATCATTTAAAAAAAAGAGGGATGATGGGATAATAGATTTGTAATTGTGAGTTACTGTTTTTAGACAAATATATTGGTATTGATTCTTGTATATTGATACAAAGTTAAATTATATTGACTATTGTATGCATGCATGCTTCTACCTCTGTTTAAAACATTTTTATGTATTGACATATATTGTATTGATATATATATTGTATGTATTTACCATATTGCAGTGTACATTTCTACCTCTGATTAAGATATACTTATATTTTTTGTGTATTGATATATATTTACCATACTGCAATGTATATTTGTACTTTGTTTATATTTGGAGGTCATTGTCCTCATTTGTTTCACAGTCGTTTATTGTCTTAGTCTTTAAGTTAGATAGGTATTGAGAATTATATAGATCAATAGTATTCTAAGTTTGTCATTTATAATTAGACTAATCAGGTTCTTTAGATACATAGAGACTATATTCAGTATAGATAGAAAATCTTCAACCTTTTCAAAGAACTGTAGAAAATGGCCTTTAATCTAACTCAGAGTTTTGTGATAGTGAGGCACAATTGCTCCTGGCAACACCACTCTATTCCCGAGAGAATGTTGAGCACCAAAGACACTCCACCTGGAGCCTTTCTTTTTGGCAGAACTGGCCTTTGGACAAAGAAATGCCCATACCTCAACCACTGACAGAGATACAGAGTGTGCATCAATGGATAAAACAGGACTGCCACATCCTGACAAGACAGGGTTAGATATTTTGAAAAGTTGCTTGCCTTTGAAAATGGTATGTCAATTATGTTAGGCCTTAGCCAAAGTTGGTTGCTTCAATGCTGCAAACGTGACTTTGGGTGATTGCCCAGGTAGCTTGTTGTCTCTGTGATTTGTTGCATGTTTGGAAGTTGTTTTACTGAACTTCCTAATTACTCAGGTAACATTATTTGCCTTCTCAGATCTTCTATGGGGTTAAAGACTATATAAATATAGTTACTTTCCACTCATAACTTGGCCAACCTATTTATTATACAAGACCTAAGCTAGTTAGAATAGGATATTTGTACTTATTGTATATAATTTCGTAGTAGGTTTAGAACTTTCTTACTTAAACAAAAGGGGGAGGTGTTGCGGGAGGTCCTTCTGCTCCTCCTGCCAATAGCCGCTGAGATACCAGCCCATTGGGGCGTGGTCTCTCTCCCTTTAAAAAAAAAAGCAACCACTTCCCTCCACTCTCTCTCTCTGGCCTCCAGCTCCACTTCCAGCAACTAGGCTCCCTTCCTGATTGCGCAGAGGGCTGTTGTTTGGGATCGTGATCTGTGATTTTTTCCCCTTTAAATAAATAACCATTCTATTAATCATAATTCTAAACTGGTGTGGGATTGTTTTTGACTTACACCTTGGCCTTCCTTGAGCCTATAATTGCCCTGATGCTGCACGTTCTCTGCAGAAACTGGAAATGACTGAACCATGTTTGCCATGGGGGCCTGTGAGCCCCCCCTCTCACATTTCCCATCTGTATCAAGTTGCCTTGTCTATCTCTTGTAGACCTGCATTCATTCGTCCAATATCTACCTTTTTCACATCTTCTACATAAACCTGAAGGCTGAGTCCTTTTATTTCTGTTATTTCTAGAAGATGCATTATTATTATTTCTGAAAATCCATTGTGTAAAATTCCTTTTCATATGACCCATTTTGCCACAATTAAAACATTTGGTATTCTTGTGTCTCCTTTTACCATTGGAAATTGCTTCTTCTGCCCATGCTTCAGTGCCATAATCAAATGTATCAACATCCAGTGTATGCAAGACCCATTCTTCCAAGGGCGCTGATCTGAGCTTTAAAGGCCCAAAAAATCCTTTTACATACCACATTTGCATTTTCATAAGCCTAATACTCAATCATTATACATCTTGCTTCTGGGTCAGATATCCCTATTTGTACAGCCTTAGTTAATCTTTGTAAAAAGTCACTAAAGGGTTCTTTCTGACTGTTTAACTGTAACAAATGATTCCATTCTCTGTCTTGGGTCTTGTACCATTTCCCAAGCCCTTAAGGCTGCTGTAGTACACATGGAGAGTGTGTTTTCATCCAAATTGGCTTGTTCCTGAAAGTCAGAAAAGAGCCCTTCACCTAGAATTTTATCTAGGGAAATGTCAATTCCCTTTGCTTTTTCCTGCTGTTCTAAAAGTCTAGCCTCTTCCCTGAATAAACATTTCCATTTCAATTGCAGTACACTCTCAAGAACCGCAGAGCTCAGCTGGAGCCCGTCCAAGGAGGTTGCTCTGCTTGTTACTGCCCAAGATTTTAGAATCTCTTTAACAAAAGAGGCATGCATCCCAAAAGTCATGACAGCCTGTTTAATTTCTTTGAGATCATTCGTACGGACAGGTTCCCATGTATCTTACTTGATGACCCTAGGGTTTCTGGAACCAATCACCTTATCTGTTGTTATTACTGGAAAGGCAGGTAGAGCTGTAGGTAGAGCTTTGTGGAAATTTTCCTGGAGAGATTTACCCACAGATGTAGTTAAAATTTGACTTTCTACCCTTTGCTCTTCTTCATTAGAATTTAGTAATTCCTCTATCTTTTCAATTCTATTCACCTTTGCCTTCTGCAATGTCTGAATCTCCTGTCCAGAATTATGTTCCAAAGCCTTCATTGAGGATTCTAAAGTATGAAGTTTGTCCATTAAAGATAACATCTCATCTTTGGACATAATTTTTGTGGCATAAACCATGCCTTCTTGTATTGACAATCTTTCTGCCAATCTGTCATAAGCTTTAGACAAAATCCGATTGTTACATTCAGCAGTTTTGATTCTCTCAGTTAATATTTCAGTTCCTACAGAAAGGGACTGAAATTATGATCCAAATCAGCTGTTCCCTCTTCCATAGTAATGAGTTTCTCCTTAATATCAGCCACTAATGTTTCGGTTCCTACAGAAAGGGACTGAAGCTTATGATCCAAATCAGCTGTTTCCTCTTCCATAGTAATAAATTTCTCCTTAATATCAGCCTGTAGCTTTTTTAAATTTTGCTCAGTTGATCGAGTCATGTTAAACAAAGTTCTGTTCTCTTCTTGGAGAACTTCAAACTGATTCGTGAGAAGATTGTTG
Source organism: Alexandromys fortis (assembly GCF_014885135.2). Lineage (NCBI taxonomy): Eukaryota > Metazoa > Chordata > Mammalia > Rodentia > Cricetidae > Alexandromys > Alexandromys fortis. Next base: position 113,292 of record NW_026068231.1, read on the forward strand.
TCATTGTCAATTGTTTTTAAGCATTCAACCTCTGCCTTAAGAATCCTTGATTCGTCTTGTAAAGATTTTATCGTATTTCTATCAAACCATTTAGTGCCAAGGAAAACTACGAATCCCAGAAGGATCCATAGATGTGGGGTGATAGACACCTCTTGTAAAATCTCCCACATGGTACAATTAAAAAACTGTAAAGTTCTTGAATGGTAACATGTTCAGACATTTTTTTTTATAAAAGAAAAAAAAATTACCTGCAATGAATGGTTCCTGCCAGTGGTGGTCTGTGGTTTTGGAGTCTGTTCTGGAACTAGCTCTTGTAGACCTGGCTGGCCTCAAACTCACAGAAATCCACCTGCCTCTGCCTCCCAATTGCTGGGATTAAAGGGTTATGCCACCACCACCTGGCCGGTCTTGAACTCACAGAGATCCGCCTGCCTCTGCCTCCCAAGTGCTTGTGAGCGGGCAGGGCAGAATGGGCTGTGTGGCCGAGTGTATCTCCGACTGAAGTCATAATACTCTCATGAAATCCATTTTCGTTTAGCTTGGCAGCCCATGTAATGAAATGTCTCACTGTATGTAGCTCCTTCACAGTCAAAAAAATTAAAGAAAACACAATAATACAAAGAATCCAGACTCTCTGTGAATTTTCCATTTTTACGTGGCTTATTTTTCTTTATTTCTCTTAATCTATAACTATCTGAACTCTGTCTCTTTAAAGACTTTACCCTTTTAAAAAAAACATTAACTTTATTCTCTATATTCTTTTTCAAGCCTACGTACATTCATCCAACATTGTGATCCATTTAGTGGTCTGTCTGAATCTGTTTTATTGTGAAACTGTAATTTTTTTACTATTCAGGAGCACTTCTTAAAATGTTAAGCACTTCTTAAAAACTTAATTTGCACCATGTACAGGTAATACGGTACCGCCTGTGTTCTGCTCAGTCGAAACCTTAACTGCGCTTTTATTACAGTAATTACGGTAGTTCTTGCCTGAGGTCAGCACAGTTCAGCATGGAGCAGCCACTCCTGCCTCAGAGTCATTTGGTGCCCCTGAACCACTCACAGTTCCAGGCACACAGCAAGTCCACACTGGAGCTACACTCAGCAGTTTAACTCTGAGACTGAGCGTGCGGCACAGAAACTCTTTTCATCCAAATTACAGCCAAATCTGACACGCAGAGCACCACGCAGTCTGAAAACACATGTCTGTACGGCGGCAGGAATCTGCCATGCTCTTCCACCTGCCTAAGCCTGATTCTGCCGTCTGCCCAGGTGCAGGTGGGAACGCTGAGCCATCAGCAGGGTCTCAGAGCACTCTCTTTCCGATCCCAAGCGGGAACACAAACATCCAGTCCCATAAAAGCCTTGAAATGCTTTAAAGCCAGAGTTAAGCTGGCAGAAAAGCCCCAAGAATCCGCGATTTAAAATGACGCAGCTATTTTCTGCTGCTGTTGCTGAATCAGGAACTCTCTCTACTGCACACCACCAACAAAGAGCAAAACTCTGCATTAAACTCTGTTTTTTCTCTGTTTAAAATTAAGCTCTCTCAGGTTTTTAAGTGGATTTAGCTCATCACGTCTGGGCACCACTCTGTAGTGATAGGAGCGGCGAGGCTGCATCCCTGGCACCCGGCCACTTGCATGGCTAGCTTATGCCCTGAAATAATTACATAAAAACTGTATTCTTTTAAACACTGCTTGGCCCATTATATCTAGCCTCTTCTCGGCTAACTCTGGACTAGCCCATTTCTAATAATCTGTGTAGCCCATGAAATGGCTTACCAGAGAAGATCTTAACCTACTTCTGTCTGGAGTGGGAGAACCATGGCGACTCCTGGGCTAAGCTTCTTTCTCCCAGCATTCTGTTCTGTTTAATCCACCCACCTAAGGGTTGGCCTATCAAGGGGCCTAGGCAGTTTCTTTATTAATAAGAAATCATTCCCACATCAGCCCTCTGTGTTTCTGTAAATTTCATCCTATTTTTCATCATCCAGTTTGACTTTATTGATCATGCATTTGTTGTAGGAGGCCACTTGTTTGTTCCCAGGTTCTCAGCTCCTAAATAACCAGACAGAAACTGTACTAATTAAATCACTGCTTGGCCTATTACCTATTACTTCTTATTGACTAGCTCTTACATCTTAATTTTACCCATCTTTTAATATTCCATCTCTATGTGACTTTTTTATTTATCTGTATTGAGCTCTACATTTTTCTCTGCTCCCCTTCCTGCCTCTCCCTTCCCTCCTTCAACCTACATGCTTCCAGTTTACTCAGGAGATATTGTCTTTTTCTACGTCCCATGCAGGTTATATCTATGTAAGTCTCTCTTAGTGTCTACATTGTTTTCTAAGTTCTCTGGGACTGTGGTTTGTAGGCTGGTTTTCTTTGCTTTATGTTTAAAAACCACCTATGAATGAGTACATGTGATAATTGTCTTTCTGTTTCTGGGTTATCTCACTCAAATAATGTTATCTAGCTCCATCCATTTTCCTACAAAATTCAAGATGTCATTATTTTTTATGTTATATAGTAATCCATTGTATAAATGTACCACATTTTCCTTATCCATTCTTTGGTCGAGGGGCATTTAGGTTGTTTCCTGGTTCTGTCTATGACAAAAATGCTGCTATGAACATAGTTGAGCTTATTTCTTTGTGGCATGATTGAGCATCATTTGGCTATATACCCAACAGTGGTAGTACTGGGTCTTGAGGAAGTTGTTTCCTAATTTTCTGAGAAATCACCACACTGACATGCAAAGTAACTGTACCATCCTGTATTCCCACTAGCAATTCAGAAGTGTTCCCTTTACCCCACAACCTCACAACCTCTCCAGCATAAGCTGTCTTTTTTTTTTTTTTTTGGATTTTCGAGACAGGGTTTCTCCCTAACTTTTGGTCCCCGTCCGGGAACTAGCTCTTGTAGACCAGGCTGGCCTCAAACTCACAGAAATCAGCCTGCCTCTGCTTCCCGAGTACTAGGATTAAAGGCGTGTGCAACCATCACACGGCTGTCATCATTTTTCTTTCTTTTGGCCATTATTCTAGGTGTAAGATAGAATCTCATAATTGTTTTGATTTGCATTCATCTGATCACTAAGGATGTTGAACATTTCCTTAAGTGTCTTTCAGATATGTTAGATTCCTCTGTTAAGAGTTCTCTGTTAGGTCTGTACTTCACAATTTTTTTATTGGATTATGTGTTCTTTTGATGATCAGCTTCTTGAGTTCTTTATGTATTTTGGAGATCAGACCTCTGTCTGATATGGAGTTAGTGAAGAACAATAAAACTGAATAGAAGACCTGGATATTAATTCACACTCCTTTGAACGCCTGACTTTTGACAAAGAAGAAAAAATATCAAATGGAAAAAAGAAAGCATATTTAACAAATTGTGCTGGCAAACTGGATATTAACATGTTCAAGAATGAAAATATACTAGTGTCTTCAAGGTCCTTGGCTCAGGGACAGTTTCCTGCTCCTGCACTAAGGCCATCCACCCAGAGGGGTGAGTGTCTGCCTACTGGGAAGGCCTGAAGGTCCCCTACAAGGGTGTGAAGGCACCTTCAGCTTGTACTACGGGGTCAGCTGTGCCCTGCCCCCATGTACACCCTTTTGTCCGAGGTGCCCTTGGGATACCAGGCAGCCCTGTATTAGTGCTGGGGAGTTCCATCTGTATGGATGGGTGTGTGCTATCCCTGGATAGCCTGTCCTGGAAGAAAACACAGCCCCACTCCCTCAGCATCTGGTGCAGGGGTGTCTTTGTTACACATGACCCTGCCTCCCCCAAGCCTGCCCTGTTGTCTGCAAGGTCTTTGGCTCAGGAACCGTTTCCTGCTCCTGCACTAAGGCCATCCAGCCAGAGGGGTGAGTATCTGCCTGCGGGGCAGGCCTGAAGGTCTTCACAAGTGAGTGTGGGAACCCACAGTTTGTGCTACATGGTCTGATGTGTTCTACTCGACCCCACCCTGCCCCCACATATGCCCTTTTGTCCGCAGTGTCCTTGAGCTACCAGGCATCACTGTTTCAATGCTGAGGAGTTCCATCCAGATGGGTAGGAATAGTTCCTGCTGCTGCACTGAGGAGATCCACCCAGAGAGTCAGTCACAGCAAGGACTGGACCAATACACCAAGACTCCCGTGATTCCATTTGAAGGAAGAGATGGGCAGGCACCAATGCAAGAATTCCTCCAACAACCTGAAAGGTAATGTGACATCACCAGAATCCAGGGATCCCAAAACAAGAAGAATTGAACACCCTACTCCAGAAGAAATAGAAGAAATCGACTTTAAATGAACTATATGAAAATAATTGAGGACCTTAAACAGAAGGTGAAAAACTTCCATTAAGAAATGGAGATAACAAATGAAAAGGTAGACAAAATGAATAAATCTCTCAAAGATACCCAAGAAAAACAAGAAAAAGCAATCAAACAGGTAAGGAAAACAGTTCAAGACTTGAAAAATGAAATGGAGGTAATAAAGAAAATACAATCCAAGGGAAGGCTGGAGATGGAAGTTCTGGGTAAACAATCAGGAACTACAGTGACAACTATTACCAACAGAATACAAAATATATAAGAAAAAATCTCAGACACTGAAGATACTATAGAGGAAATAATCTCACTGATTAAAGAACAAAACAATTCCAACAAATTCTTAATACAAAACAGCCAAGAAATCTGGGACACTGTGAAAAGACCAAACCTAAGAATAATAGGGGTAGAAGAAGGAGAAGAATTACAGCTCAAAGGCCCAGAAAATATATTCAACAAAATTATAGAAGAAAATTTTCCCAGCTGAAAGAAGTATACTCCTATGAAGGTACAAGAAGAATACAGAACAAAAATAGACTGGATCAAAAAAAAGCCATATAATAATCCCCATGCCATATAATAATCAAAACACAAAACATACTGAATAAAGAACAGATATTGGCAGCTGCAAAGGTAAAGGTCAAGTAACATATAAAGGGAAACCTATCAGAATTACACCTGACTTATCAATGGAAACCATGAAAGCCGGAAGATTTTGGATAGCTGTGCTGCAGACACTAAAAGAACATGGATGCAAGCCCAGACTACTATACCCAGCAAAGCTTGCATTCACCATCGATGGAGAAAACAAGATATTCCAGGACAAAAACAGATTTAAACATGTTGCCACAAACCCAGCCTTACGGAAAATACCAGAAGAAAAATCACAAAACAAGGAAGCCAACAACACCCATAATAACACAAACATCTAACAACCCACCACCAGAACAACTCAAAGAAGGGAAACACACAAACTCTACTACCAAAAAATATAACTGGAGCTAAAAACAACTGGTCATTAATATCACTTAATATCAATGAACTCAATTCACCTATAAAAAGGCACATTCTGCTGTTTACAAGAAACACACCTCAACCATTAAGACAGAGTAAAGGGATCAGAAAAGGTTTTTCAATCAAATGGACCAAAGAAACAAGTGGGTGTGGCTATACTAATATCTAACAAGATTGATTTCAAACTAAAAACAATCAGAAGAGATGGAGAGGGACACTTTATAATCATAATAAGAACAATTCATCAGGAGTAAGTCTCTATCCTGAATATCTATGCCCCTAATATAAAAGCACCCACTTATGTAAAAGAAACATTGCTAGAACTCAAAGCATAACCAAACCCCACACTATAATAGTAGGAGATTTCAACACTCCACTCTCACCAATGGACAGGTCAATCAGACAGAAACTTAGAGAAATAAGAGAACTATCAGATGTAATGAGCAAAAAGGACTTAACAAACATCTATACAACATTCCACCCAAACAGAAAAAAATATACATTCTTCTCAGCACCACATGGAACCTTCTCAAAAATTGATCACATAATTGGTAACAAAGCAAACAGCCATAGATCCAAAAAATTGTAGTAACCATCAGATCACCATGGAATAAAATTAGAATGCAACAACAGTTCTAACTCCAGAAAGACTACAAACACATAGAAATTGCACAGTCAACTACTGAATAGCACCTTGGTCAAGGAAAAAATGAAGAAAGAAATTAAAATCTTTCTAGAATTTAATGAAAATAAGGACACAACATAGCCAACCCTATGGGACACTATGAAGGCAGTGCTAAGAGGAAAGTTCATTGCACTAAGTGCCCACATAAAGAAAATGGAGAAAGCACACGTTAGAGACTTAAGAGCACAGCAGAAAGCTCTAGAAAAAAGAAGCAAATTCACCCAGGAGGAGTAGAAGACTGGAAATAATCAAACTATGGGCTGAAATCAACAAAATAGAAACACAGAAAACAATCCAAAGAATCAATGAAACAAAAAGCTGGCTCCTGGAAAAAAATCAACAAAATTGACAAACCCCTATCCAAACTAATCAAACAGCAGCGAGAGAACATGCAAATTAACAGATCAGCAATGAAAAGGGGGGACATAACCACAGACACAGAGGTAATTCAGAGAATTATTAGATCTTAATACAAAAGCCTGTATGCCACAAAATTGGAAAATGTGAAAGAAATGGACACTTTTTAAAATAAGTACCATATACCAAAATAAAATCAATACCAGGTGAACAGTTTAAATAGACCTGTAAATCGTGAATTATTGGAAGCTGTCATCAGAAACCTCCCTATCAAAAAAGCCCTTGACCAGATGGTTTCAATGCAGAATTCTACAAGAACTTCCAAGAAGGGCTATACTTATATTACTTAATATGTTTCACAAAATAAAAACAGAAGAGTCATTGCCAAACTCCTTTTATGAAGCTAAAGACACCCTGATACCAAAACCACACAAAGACTTAACCAAGAAAGAGATTTACAGACAAATCTCACTCATGAACATTGATGCAAAAATTCTCAACAAAATACTGGCAAACCGAATCCAAGAACACATTAGAAAAATTATCCATTATGATCAAGTAGTCTTCATCCCAGAGTGGCAGGGCTGGTTCAACATATGAAAATATATCAATGTAATCCATCATATAAATGAACTCTAGGGGGAAAAAAAAAACTTATGATCATTTCTTTAGATGCTGAAAAAACATTTGACAATACTCAACATCCCTTCATGATAAAGGTCTTGGAGAGACTAAGGATACAAGATTTCTTCCTAAATATAATAAAAGTAATATACAGCAAGCCGACAGCTAACATTAAATTAAATGCAGAGAAACTCAAAGCCATCCCACTAAAATCAGGAACAAGACAAGGATGTTCACTCTCTCCATACCTCTTCAATATAGTGCTTGAAGTTCTATCAATAGCAATAAGACAGCATAAGGAGATCAAGGGGATTCAAATCAGAAAGTAAGAAGTCAAACTTCCGTTATTTGCAGATGATATGATAGTGTACATAGCGATCCCAAAAACTCTACCAAACAACTCCTATAGCTGATAAACACCTTCAGTAACGTGGCAGGATACAAGATCAACTCCAAAAAAATCAGTTGCCCTCCTATGTAAGGATAACGAAGCAGAGAGGGAAATCAGAGAAGCATCACATTTCACAATAGCCACAAATAGCATAAAATATCTTGGGGTAACTCTGACCAAGAAAGTGAAAGATCTATTTGACAAGAACTTTAAGGCATTGAAGAAAGAAATTGAAGAGGATATCAGAAAATGGAGGGATCTCCCTTGCTCTTGGATTGGGAGGTCCAACATATTAAATGGCAATTTTACCAAAAGCAATATAGATTCAATGCAATCCCCATCTAAATACCAACAAAATTATTCACAGACCTTGAGAGCACAATAATCAACTTCATATAAAAAAAAAAAAAAAGAAGAAACCAGGATAGCCAAAACAATCCTATACAATAAAGGTACTTCCAGAAGAATTACCATCCCTTACTTCAAACTCTATTACAGAGCTACAGTAATGAAAATAGCTTGGTATTGGCATAAAAAACAGAGATGTTGACAAATGGAACTGAATAGAAGAACCAGATTTTAACCCACAAACATATGAACACCTGATTTTCCACAAAGGAGCTAAAAGTATACAATGAAAGAATGAGGGTATCTTTAACAAATGGTGCTGGCATAACTGGATTTCAACCTGGAAAAGAATGAAAATAGATGTATATCTATCACTATGCACAAAACTCAAGTCCAAATGGATTAAAGACCTCAATATCAATCTGAACACACTAAAGCTGATAGAAGAGAAAGTGGAAAGTACGCTACAACACATGGGCACAGGAGACCACTTCCTACGTAAAACCCCAACAGCACAGACATTAAGGGCAACATTGAAGAAATGGGACCTCCTAAAACTGAGAAGCTTTTGTAAAACAAAGGACACTGTCATTAAGACAAAAAGGCAACCTACTGGTTGGAAGAAGATCTTCACCAACCCCACAACAGACAAAGGTCTGATTTCCAAAATATATAAAGAACTCAAGAAACTGGACTTTAAAATGCTAATTAACCCAATTAAAAAAATGGGACACTGAACTGAACAGAGAATTCTCATCATAAGAAGTTCAAATGGCCAAAAGACACTTAAGGTCATGCTCAACCTCCTTAGCAATCAGGGAAATGCAAATCAAAACAACTTTGAGATACCATCTTACACCTGTCAGAATTGCTAAAATCAAAAACACCAATGATAGCCTCTGCTGGAGAGGATGTGGAGTAAGGGGTACACTCATCTATTTTTGGTGGGAATGCAAACTTGTACAGCCACTTTGGAAATCAGTGTGGCAGTTTCTTAGGAAATTCAGGATCAACCTACCCCATGATCCAGCAATTCCACTCTTGGGAATTTACCCAAGAGATGCTCTATCATACTACAAAAGCATTTGTTCAACTATGTTCATAGCAGCATTATTTGTAATAGTCAGACCCTGCAAACAACCTAGATGCTCCTTAATGGAAGAGTGGATGAAGAAAGTGTGGAATACTTACTCAGCGGTAAAAAAAAAAATGAAATCTTGAATTTTGCATGCAAATGGATGGAAATTGAAAACACTATCCTGAGTGAGGTAACACAGACCCAAAAAGATGAAAATGGTATGTACTCACTCATAAGTGGATTCTAGCCATAAATAAAGGACATGGAGCCTTTATTTATGATAGTGATCCTTGAGAAGGTAAATAAGAAGGTGAACCCAAAGAAAAACATATAGTTATTCTTCTGCATATTAGAAGGAGACAAGATTGCCAGGCAAAAATTGGAAAGTTGGGGGTGGGGTTGGGTGATAAGGGGCTATGGGGAGAAAAAAAAGTGAGAATGGGGGGATGGGTAAAGCTTGGTGGACTGGGACTGTTCTGATGGAGGAAAGGTGGATATGGGAGCAGGTAAGTATATATCTTAATTAAGGGAGCCATTTTAGGGTTGGTTAGAGATTTGACTCTATAGGTGTCCCCAGGTGTCCATGGAGATGTCCCCAGCTAGACCCTTGGACAGCTGAGGATAGGGAGCCTGAAATGGCTCTATCCTATATTCTTTGAAAATTGTAAACTCTGCTATAGAGGATCTTATGCTTCTTTTGTCTTTTGTGGGTACGTACACTATTTTTTTGTGCTCATACACACATGTGGAAATATAAACAAAAATAAAAAAAATCTTTCTTAAATATTCAGTATGAATATGGAAATAATCTCCCAATATGGTGCTGGGAACATACAATAGAGAAAGGAAATACCTCTTCAGTAAATATTTTCTTTTTATGGTTATTTATTACAAAACAATAGAAGATAAATGTATGTCCTATACTGTTAAAAAGCTGATTGCTTTTCTACTTTTTAAATTTATTCTGCTAATTTTTGTCATACAATACATTATGATCATATTTTTCTCCTCAAAATTTCTTCCATATCCTCCCCAGCTACCTATATACAACATTTCATTTTCTCTGTCACTCTACCTTAAAATAACAGCAATTTTTAAAACAAAAGATGAAAATCAACAAAAGTAAAACAAATTAACCAATAGGTTTTTTATAAGAGGAATCAACTGCAAATAGTTTTTGTTTATGAGTGGGACTTTGTGTCAATCTCAGATTTTTTTTTCTGGAATCTTTTCAATTCTGTGCATACAATCATAGTCTTTTGTGTTTACATATACATGAGTATCATTCCAGTTACATCTAGAATATACTGTTTCCTTTTAATCATCTACCAATTTTGACCCTTACAAAATTGCCACATTTTTGTTTTCGCATAGATCCCTTACCCTTTATGGAAGCAGTTAGACTTAGGGATGAGTGCTCTGAAGTCTCTTTTTCTCTTCACATTGTCCAGTTATGAACTGATATAATCATTACCATCTACTCCAAGAATAAACTTCACTGATTAAGGTTGCATATTGCTCTGATCTATAAATACAGTAATATGCCATTATGATATTTACTTTAGTAGAATTAATATAGTACAGCTTCCTAAAGGTCCCATGGCCAATCAATCCCAGGTTCATGGTCAATTTAGCAATGTCAGTTATGGATTCCCTCTTGTGGAGTGGACCTTATGTTCAATAAAATGAAAGTGGTTGGTTAATTTCATGCCATTTTTGCCACAATTACATCATTCTCTCTTGCAAGCAGGTCACTGATATAGATTTCAAGGTTTGTCAATGGGTGATATGGTCACTCTTCTCCTTTGAGAATATGCAGAGTACCTTCCAGCACAATAGATACTAGTCAGTATGGTTGAAGTTTCTATTTGGCCACAAATTCAAATTATCCATTTTCAATGGCACAAGTAACTTGGGTCTCCAGTAAAAGAGCTTTATTTATAATGACGTTATAGAAAGAAAGCAATAGCCTTGTAATAACCTGTGATTTTGGGGAATTCAATTAGAACACTTTGACCAAAAACTATAAAATGGGGCTGGAGAGATGGATCAGCGATTGGGAGCATTGCCTGCTCTTCCAAAGGTTCTGAGTTCAATTCCCAGCAACCACATTGTGGCTCACAACCATCTGTAATGAGGTCTGGTGCCCTCTTATGGCCTCCAGGCATACATGTAGACAGCATATTGTATACAGAATAAATAAATATTTAAAAAAAAAAACAAAAAAAATCCTATAAAATGTAATCATTTTCTGGCATGGGAGCTTCTAACTGATGATAATCTCCCACCAATATATGGTGACTCACTTTCATAAAGATATATATTTTTGTTTGCTTCTTATACTGCAAGTTGTTTCCACATGGCTTTTCAAAGGCCTTTGCTGGTGGTTGGTCGTTTTCTACAATCCACCCTTTCCCATGATATACCATCCTCTTTTCTATTTAATTATTCTAGTCTAATTTTCCCCTTTTATATTCACACCACTATACTTTATTTTTAATTCCTTGGATTTTCTCCTCTTCTCCCTGATCCTTGCTGGTAACCTATGTTTTATAACTATGACATGTTTTTAATTTATAAATTTAATAGAAGTTTTTTAAGTCAAAAGAAGAGAAACCTATCTCAACTACATCTAGGAAGAAAGAAGCAAACTTCTTACTTTGCTGGTTGTTTCATTTAGGTCTTTGACAGATTAAACAAAGTATTCTGACATTGCAGCACACTCCGTTTTACTTCTTTCAACGACTTAAATTTTGATGTCAGTAATTCTGAGCTATGTACTTTGGAAAAGCATGTTAATTGCTTCTACAAAACAGAAAGTAAAATAATTAAATAGCCTTTACTCCCATGATTGCATTATACTATATGTGAGTCTGTCTTAGCTCAGGAGAAAAGATTCTCATACTGGCTTTGTGGTATTGGAATAGTCTGGCACATAGTATCATCTTACTGGAATTCAGATATAAAGATATGCATACATTTTAAAAAGTCTTTTGAATGTATATAAGTTGCTTATTCCTTGCTGGAGATATGGATTTCCGTCTGTTATCTTTATCCAGAAAAATTCTTGACACATTTGGTATTGGACCAATTATCTGGAGACATTTTATTTTATTTCATTTGCCTCAAAGTATCTTTATTTTCTCTTTTTCTTTAGAAAAAAAATGAACTGTATTGAAGTATAATTGCATGTCTTTAAGTGCAAATTTTTGAGATTATGAAGACAATAACTAATTTAAGACTATTTGAATTGCTACTGGGAAACATACCATGAATTTTGAATTTTGTTCTTTTTTTTTCTGGATCAGTGTTAAATGGTAACATATCCTCTTTGATATTTCAGAAGTAATGGTAAGTCATAGCTTCCAGTAAGCTATGAAGTTTATGAGGGAGAGTATCCAATATTCTACAGTAAAGTCTAATGCCAGTAATTTTGAGTATAAATATTTACTAAATTATATGAGGTACATAATGGTTCATTATAATAGACTTTAGTTAGATTCTTTTGCCTAACTATAGGCTTATATAGTAATTATGAGAATATTTAAGATAGTCTGTGTTACAGTATGGTATTCATTGATTAGGCATTTTTTAATAAATTTTAGACAAAATATTTCTAATGGCATGCAATCTAACTATGAGTTGGGAAGCTTCTGTGGTTCAAAGATTTACCATATAAATACAAACATGCATTATATCATCATAATCAAGATATATTGTCCAGAGTCCAAAAACTATTCCTCATGCTATTTTTCTAATAAGTCAAAGATTATTCTGTCAAAAGTACACAATAACCTAATATTTCTCTAAATAAATTGCCATCATCATTTGTTTTCAACTTTTGTATGAATAAAATCTTACAGTATCTTTCTTTTTCATTTGTCTGTTTGAAGATAATTGTCAACATGATAAAATTTACACTATATATAAGAAAAACTATTTTTACTACTCTGTAGTTGTACTTTATGTCGATATCCCACAATTATTACCTCATGGTTATGGTTATTTGTATTCTTTACATATTTTAACCTCTTATGACTAAAATTAACATTCATTAGAAAGTTAATTGTTCAATATAACATATTTTTAATTGAAAAGTTTCTTATGAATGAAATTTTAGACTTACTATTTTGTAATATAAGTCCATGATAATTAGCTATATTGTTCTGGGCCTAAGTGATGAAACAAAGCATGAATATAGTACGTCAAAGGCTAAAACCATTCACTTCATGACATCTAAGTGAAGAAATACTGTTGGGAGCTATAGATCCCTGCCCCTTTGACTCTCACTTTGGAGTTGCTCTGAGCACAAGACTTCATCTGAAGCTTCTCTGAGCATGAGACCTTGTCTACAGCTGCTCTAAGAATGAGACCTTGATGGCAGGTTGATGAAAGATCCCGAGAGCTGGGTATGGCTAAGGATCCCTATATAATCTGCCCCTGAGAACAATGAAATGGGGATTGGCATTCTTATATCAAGGATGACCTGTGTCCATGTTTCTCTGTGTGTCTCTGTTTATGTGTTTTTACGTCTCCAGTTTAGTTCCCAGCTCAAGTACCATCTTGTATTGGCACAAGCTCTACAGGACCATTGGGCTTTTAACTGTAGAGGCACCCAGTGAGATAAGGAACTAGTAAGACACTGAGAAGATACCTCAGGAATGGTGATGGTGGATTATATGTTTTCATCCTAGTGCTCTTGCTGGATATTGAATCTGGGTGGTGCAGGCACCTCAGCAAAAGACACTGGTGAGATCAAGAACTAGAGGTTCTCTGAGGGATGCCCTCTGTAAGCCTGGTCATCAGGAACGTAATAAAGAGTAGGCAGGAGGGTGAATTGAAAACCTCAATGTTTTTTAAAGAGAAAGTAAAAAGAGTAAGTTTTTAAAGAGACAGATTATGGAATGTGTACAGATATACGTTATTATATTGTCTTTTGTGTTCTTAAATGGAGAAAGACATTTGATTCTGGGAATTGATAAGAAATGTATTTTGACTTTAAAATATGGGTATAAGAATTTGATGCTTTGGAAAAGAGGTCCTGTTTTTGTCTCCACAGAGGATGAGAACCTGGATTCATTCCAGGCTAACAAGGTTTGATTCACTGAGACCTCCTGAAGTGTCAACTGTGGATACCCCCAAAGATCCAGCACCCCCAACCAGCAGAAAGTAGTTTAAGAGAGAAAGCTATGCCCAAATTCCTTAAAAGATTGTTTCAGTGGGCCCCTTTCATGGTTCAGGAACAGCGAACCTGCTTTCTGGAGTTCCACTCCCCTCCCCACATTAATTTGGACCCAGAGCAAGCACCGCTTAAACCAGACAGTGGCTGGATCAGAGCTTTGTGAAGTTGCAGTGGTGGTGCCAGGAGCTGTGGCAGGGAGTAAGGAACATCAGCAATCTAGGTGGCAAGTGCTGAAGCTGGGGTGGGAGTCCTTGTTATTCCTAGAGGAGCAAGAAAAGCTCAACTAATATTTTGCCTATGTTTTGCTTACTAATCTATTCCTAAAGCAAGAATGAAGGAATAAGGGGTCTGGCACTTTTTGGGTTTCTAATTTAGAGAACTGCCCCACCCTTACATTAACAATTAATGGGGAAAAATTCAAAGGTCTTCCGGATACAGGGGCTCATTCATCTGTGATTGCTTTAAAATTATTGTCCCACAGCCTGGCCTTTATAATCAGCCTCTACAGCATCATAGGGTGGTAGGAATGGCCAATTCTCCAGAGTGCAGTAACCAATATTTAGATTGGAAGGATGATGAAGGTCATAAAGGCACTTTTAGACCACTTGTCCTGGGACATATTTCCCTCAATTTGTGGGGAAAAGATACTTTTCAAGGTATGGGGGCAATTCTGACCACTGAAACTGTATGGTGTACATTAGCAGACCAGGGCTTTAGCCCTGAGTGGGGGTTGGGCAGAGATCTTTAAGAGAATCCACAGACTATTGCTGATGAGGGGTTGACTGTGGAGTGTGGCAGGGACAGAACAAGGTTATAAAATTTGTTCTGACAGCCACTGTTGGGCCAAAGTTTGCTTTCTATCTAGTGAAAAGAAAGTGGGCCGGTATGGGTGGAACATTGGCCTCTGTCAGGGGAGGAATTGCTGGCTGCTTAGCAGCTTGTACAGGATGGTTGGCGGCTGGGCATTTGGTCCCATCAATTTTCCTTAGAAAAAGAAACCTGGAAACTGGCAACTATTGCAAGACCTTAGGCAGGTTAAAATTATGGGATCATTACAGCCAGGATTGTCAAGACCTTTGGCTTTCCCTAAGGATTATCACATGGTGGTGATAAGGACTGCTTTTTGCTATTCTTTTACATTCTGAGGACTCACTCAAATTTGCTTTCAGTGTTCCCTCTGTTAATTTCAGAGAGACACAGCAAAGGTATCATATTTCCAGATCTTTGTGGGACCTAAGGGAGCAACATCCCCAGCTATGCATCATTCATTGTGTGGATGATGTTCTTTTTGCAGCCTCGTGGAAATGTGATTTGCATACAGGATTGCAGGTTTGGTTGTTCCCTTGGGGAGGGTGCGGACTGTGTTAAGTAGATCAGCTCTGCACTCTTAATGGGAGACATTAGTTGAATCCCCATGTCTCGCAGGCTGCTGACATCTGAAGGCCATAAATGTCTTAGATTGGTTGAGCAGCAGTAAGCTAAAGCACATCTATCACCAGCCTTTGCCTCTGCTGGTCTTTGCACAGCCTTGCAGCCCACTGCAGTCTTTTGGCAGGAGAGACCTATTCTCTGGGTGCATGGATGAGCCTCTCCCAAAAAGGTTGTGCAGCCCTGTCATTTGACTGTCCTGGAGATGTTGTACATTGCCTACCCGGAAAGTCTTTGGACATTTGGCAAAATCCCTGAAAGTGATAAGGAGCAGCTTAAATGTCTCCAGTTATTTAACCCATAATGGACCAGTTTATATTAATAAAGTCTTTCAATTGTTCTGTGACAGTTATGATATCCTTCATAAGACAGGAATACCTTAAAATTCCCATGGATAGACCATAATGGAATGGGCTCATGGAACACTGAAAGACTATATTCATAAAACAAAAAAGGGGGAGTATAGTACTCCCCAGGTATCTGGCAGTTTGTGTTTTATTTTTGCTGAATTTCCCTTCCTTTTGTGCTGAATGTTGGCACGGTATTATGATGTGTGGCTAGAGACCATATTATTCTCAGGAGTTTCACTTCTGGAATCCAACCCAATGTAGTGTATAATTTTTGCCAGGCATTTTTTTTTTTTGGTTTGACCTACAGTTGGAGCATACTATTGACTGCTCCCTTTCCTTTCAGTTATATTTATGCCACGCCGATATGGCCTAGGCTTGCTGAACAGTTGGCTTTAGGAACTCCTGTAGACAGAGGGTTTCTGTTTCTCTACCTCTACAACAGGCATCAGCTGCAGCAGCAGTAATGTAATTTGCTATTTGTCCAAGAAAGTGGGCTTCTTCCAAGAGCAGTATGGGTTAGCAGGCTGCAGATAGACCAGTGAGCCAGAGATGGGTAAAACAGGAGCCTGTCATAGTCAACCTAAGACAGAGGCCTTACATTCATTCTTTATGATGGGTAAAATGTGAATATGTGCTTCTGCAACCCAAGACAATCCTGGTCTAATTATATAGAAAAGGAGGAACTGTTGGTAGCTATACATCCCTGTCCTTTTTGCTTTCTTTCCATGAAGCTGCTCTGAGCACAAGATCTCGCCTGAAGCTGCTCTGAGCATGAGACCTTGCTTGCAGCTGCTCTGAGCATGAGACCTTGATGACAGGTTAATGAGACCTACAGCTGAAAGATCACAAGAGCTGGGCATGGCTGAAGATCCCTATATAAGCTGTCCCTGAGCATAATAAGTGGGCATTGGCACTCTTGTATTAAGGATGATATTTGTCTGCATCTCTTTCTGTCTGTCTCTGTCTGATGCTCATAATTCACAAGTTCTTCCTAAATTACTTTTTTACTCTCAGATCTTCAGTCAGGCATTATTTATTAAAATAAAATTGAAATGCCACTATATTGCTAGTGCTTAATTCTGTCAATATAAAAAGGGGGGAGAGGTTTAACTTTTGGAACAATACAGAGCAAGAGTACATAATTAGACAGTAATTTTTAATGAATACTGTAATACATAGGAATGAACAGGTACAAACATATAACCAACAATCTACTGCGAAGCAAGAAATTAATGCACATGACAAGTCAATACAAAAGTAACTGTGTGAAATAGAAATGATGAAAAAGGAAACAGCTCAGAAACAAGTATTACTACCTTTATCCAAAGGTAGTGTGTGAATTTTGCTTATATTTTTGAACAGAGGTTTGAATGCCATCTTAATAAGCTCACCTAAAATACTAAAAGATGGATTCTCAAGTGTCTAAGTATTTTTTGTCTTTTAATAAGGAGCAGTGTTATAAAGTATGTATATTGTTAAATAGAAGGGCATTAGTTGTACAGAGATTTCCATTCTCTTATTGTTTGAAAAGATAGAAATAACAAGTTTTTTTTTTATTTACCTGACAAATGACTATATAGTTATATAGGGCATATATTTCTTTCATTTTTAGGATGACAGTTTCACAAGGAAAAGTTGTCATTTCTAATTTATATACTTAAAAGAAAAGAGATTCACTTTGCTTTAATTTTGCTAGTATAGGTTTTAGTCATACTTGAAAAATTTTAGGATTCTTATTAACTACATGTTTAAATCTATGTGCTAATGACATAAGATCAGCATAATAGAACAAAAATTTTTCTTCATACAAATTGAAAGAGCACCTATACAGATGGTCTATTTCATTCCATGAGTAAAAACAAATTTCAGCTTTCTGCTTTTCTTTTTCTTCTATGACATATTCTCTATGTTTTCTATTACAGCAGTGGTATCTTCCATAGAATAGGAAAGTCCCCATGACAAAATTAATTTGCACAGTGTTGTTATAAAAAAAGATAAATTCCACATATTTGTGCACATATGAATTCTTATATGCCCATAAATTACATAATTCAAGTATTATATAAGTGTGTATGCTGATATATCATATATATGTGTGTGTGTGTATGTGTGTGTACACAACACATGTAAGTGCATATAGATACATTCTATGTAAGTTTGTATTTGTGTATATATAGATACATAAACAAATATATATTAAAGCAATAACAACATATTACAATATATGTAATTATATATGCATATTTATATATACATACACACAAATTATTTATGTTCTATATAATAACATATATAATTTGTTGTTATTGCTTTAATTTGAAATATCCCCTACAGGATATTCTATGAAAGATTAGTTTGGGAAATGGAGAGAACCTATTTTCAGAAATTAGGTCTAAGTGTTTGAAGTAAATTATTTTGCATGGACTTTTGACCCAGTCCTTTATTTCTGCTTCCTTTGTGCCATGAGGTAAAAAACTTTTTCCACATGTTTTCACTTGTATGGTATTTTTTAACATGATTAGAAATAAAAGGAAAAAAGTTTATTACTTCTGTGGAACGTGGAACACATTGTACTTTATTGACTGCTGAAAATTATATTGGCGACATTATTATGATAAATTAATTTCCTACAGAAGAACAACATGAATATATTCCAGACATTTTGTTTGTGAAGTGTAAATAGTTTTCTGTATTTAAAATATATTTCTATTTGCTTAAAAATTATGTGCTTATTTTGATTTTCCTGTTTTGAGCAGTAGATCTAATTAGTAAGAAAGGAACTCAATATGCACAAAGCTCATTATAGACATGTCTTATGACATATTAATGTTTATTCACATATGTTGAAAATCTACTGCAAAGATTCTTGATGTGATAAAAAGCAAATTGAATTAGTTGCTTTTATTTCTTATACAAGCTACTGGAAAATTCCAGGTTCACAGCACACACCATTTACTGTTTAAAGCAGTGACCAGATAAATGCTATATTTTTAGAGAGAAATATGTCATTTATGATATTTTTAAAATCATTCAAGCCAGGAATGTATTGTATATCAAAAACTACACTCCTGACAATAATGGTAATGTTAGACATGTCATATTTAAAGAAGGAATTTTTTTCTACTACTATATACTCAACAAATTGTGGCACTTGCTGTCAGCAATATGAAAGATTTCTAGAAACGGTATAACAGCATATTGGCAAGTTTTATAAAATGAAACACAACAAATACGGGATGTAATTAGTAAAGAAAATTTATCAGAGATATAAGACAAATAATAAATTGTAATGTAATTATAAGAGAAAGTAAAAAATATAACTGAATGTTAGCTCTACAAAGAAAATACTGCTCCCCATAGTCTATGTAATATATTTTATTATTCATTGAGAAATAGAAGGAGAGGAGGCTTCCACATTTATGTTTTACACTTATTCCATTTATCTTCAATCTATTCAACCCTAGATAAATAAAGGGCAAATACAGCAATATACATCTTCTCTAATGTCAGTAAACTATAGACATGAAAGCCATATGTATGTTATCTTCATTGTTTACCTGAATAATTAAACAATATAAAAACTCTTGAATAAAATACCTAGACACACAAGTAATGTACAGCTCTTTTGTCTATTTTCAAGAGAAATTCACTGTATGGTACTGAAGAACAGTGAATAAGAAAATTATTTTTTCCATGTAAAATGCAAAATATATCCATATGGAATAATTTCACAACTTTGGAGAACACCATATTACTTCACCTGATCTACTTTCAAAATCATGCCTTATAGTGATCAATCACACTTCTATGTTTATATGAAACATTTTATTGATAGATTTTATTTTCTCAAGTATGTGTGTATGATAAAGACAACAAAAGAGGAAAGATTATATAATTTGTTCTCAATATTTTTCTCCACGAGCTTCCTAGACCTACAAACCAAACCATGTACATGTTAGAAGATTTTAAAATTTAATTTTTCCTCTCACTATCACTGCTACAACATACCACTCAAATTCTCAAATTTCTATTATACAAAGACTACAGAATCACCCACCCAGAGTTCAACTTTTTCTTTCCCAGGTCATGTATATAGACTTCCAGTTGTACTCTAACATCCATGAATTTAATCTTGATCATAGACAGTACCTGTAGTCATGAATACCTCCTACTACCAAGAATGAGATTTTCATCTTTCCAGGCTTTTAAGGGAAACTCTGAAACTAGTTTCAAGCTTTGATCTTTCTTCACATCTCAATCCCTTCTTTTTAGATGTGCACATGATTAGGTCTTATAAGATGTATCCTGAAGCCAAAGAAGCTGGCCTGAATTAACAAGCATCAGTCCTGTACCAGCCTCTATATTTGGTGGTATTGAGAATATGCTTACCTGATCTTTATCCCTACAGACTAGTAGTGGCCATTGTAGTGTAAGACATTCTTGCAATCTACCAAAGCAAAAAGGTAAATACCAACCCACCTACAAAGCCTTTGATCTACAATGATGAGAAATAGAGGCACCAATCTTGTGTGAGGAACTAATCAATATCTGATTGGATTTAGACACCTCTTGTGTGGTCAAAAACCTGTGACTAATTAGGCCATAGAACTGTAACAGAGAATGAGATATCTTGAAACCATTAGTCCTCATTGGGATGTCTCCATCAAACCTCTGTCTCCCTTTAGGGATCAGGAATTCTTGTGGAAGTTAGATTATAGGAACCAGAAACAATGAAGGAATCAAGGAAACAACATTTCTAAAGATGGCAAGATAAATGCACATATAAACTCTGACACTGTGGCAGCATGCACAGTGCCTACATGGGCCTGGGCATGGTGGACTTCCAACAATTGCAGAAGAAATGAATACAAACCCTCATCCCGAAAACACAACGTATCTCCAATTGATAATCATTCACAAATAAAAATTTAATTCTCTCCAGGAATCAATAATATTTAGTCATTGTTATTTCAAAGTAACATTTATTTAAATACTTAAATAAAAGGTGAAGATTAATAGAAATGATACAAAAATGGGAAAAATCCTTTTATTGAATCCAATAAATATACCTCAATATCCAGGAAATAAATTACCTCAGGTTCAAATGTTGAAAAAAAAATGTCCAAGCAAATGGACCTCTGAAGCAAGCTAATACAGTTATTTTATGGTATTACAAAATATTCTTCAAATAAAAACTAACAGATTGCAAAGGATGCTATATACTCACCAAATGATATATCTACCAAGATGACATTTCTGCTTTTAACGTCTCTGCCCCAAATATCAAGGCATGTTTTAAAATGTAAACAATGCAAAAATAAAACACTAGTACAACTAAAATCCCATATTGAACCTCACACACTGATAATGGGAGCTTTTATTAACCCTCTCTCACCAATGGGGATCGCATCCAGATAAAAGCTAAACAGAAAATAAGGAAAGTAACAGAGAGTATTAAAGAAATCAACATAACATATATTTGTAGAATATTGTACCCAAACACAAAGCAATATCCTTGCTTCTAGAAATATCTTAGGACTTTCTCTAAATTTGAGCACATGCTGGGACATAGGAGCAAGACTCAACAGACACACAGAAAAATTGAAATACCTCCTTGTATCCTATCAGACCACAATATAGTTCCATGTTAACAAACTTTGATGCATGATGTATGAACATCAAACTGAAATAGAGTTGCTGGAACTGGATTGTAATCGTTTTGTTAAATTGCAAACTTTTAGTCAAATACTGTTATTCATGCTACTAAAAAAGAAATGACATGCTGTAAAACTGTCTTTGTAGTACTTAAATTTATATTCATCAACTAGTGCTGCTCTCTGGGTTGGAGAGATGGCTCAGTGGTTAAGAGCATTGCCTGCTCTTCTAAAGGTCCTGAGTTCAATTCCCAGCAACCACATGGTGGCTCACAACCATCTGTAATGAGGTCTGGTGCCCTCTTCTGGCCTGCAGACACACACACAGACAGAATATTGTACATAAATAAATAAACAAACAAACAAATAAATAAATAAAAACTAGTGCTGCTCTCATCTTGGATCAGCAAAATGTCTCTTTGCATTAGTCAGCAGGTAATATAGAAAATATAACTGGTCAAATGGATAAAAATAAGTGACTGTTCATTGTTGAAATCTAAATGTGACACCTATATAACACCTCCAAGACTCATGGAATCTTGATGAAGGAGGATCAGGAAAATTTTAAAACATAGAAGGTGAGGTGAAATGCTGAGAAATTATCTTCAAGAAACCACAGGACACATGGTCATGGTACTCATGAACTCAAAGCAGCTGTATATAACTTTACAAGCTTTGTAAAAGCTTGGTCCTATAAATGTTTCATGAATAAATATATGAAACTGTCCCACAATTAAAAAAGAAAAGTATTATAAGAAATATGTCAGCCGGGTGATGGTAGCACATGCCTTTAATCCCAGCACTTGGGAGGCAGAGGCAGGTGGGTGGATCTCTGTGAGTTCGAGACCAGCCTGGTCTACAGAGCTAGTTCCAGGACAGGCTCCAAAACCACAGAGAAGCCCTGTCTCGAAAAACCAAAAAAAAAAAAAAAGTCATTCTGCTTGTTTTTCTGTATTATAATTATAAGATGATGTGTGTACGATCTTTCTTTTTCATGTAAGTTTAGTGTCCTAAAATATTTATGCACTAAGATGTTCACATTTGTACTAAGATTTTTCAAATTGTTAGTTATTTTATTGAATGTGCTGTCTATATCTTTTAGGTTTTATCTTGTAGCCCTTATTCTAAGCACATGATTTGTAATTTGGCTATTTTTTTGATTGATCCAAATCCATTATTTGAATCATTAACTTAAATAATAGAGTTCTAGAATAATAGAGTTCTAGCTCGTGCTGAGAACTTGCAAAACATTCTTAGTAAGTTTGCTATTTTAATGACATACCAAAGGTCTCATATGTTTTAATCCCACTTTCTTAAACTTTTTTTCAATGTCTTCTAAAATATTGTAATTTACTGTCCTTGTCTTCAACTGCTGACATTCTATCTTCTGCTAGGGGCAGTTATTTGTGATTTTTTTTTTTTTTTGCTTTTAGTTGTTAATTCTCACTCACTGCTATAGTACATTGTGAATTCTATAATGCTCTTGCTCTGTATAGACATTTCTTTGTTATGCTGACATTGATTGCAATAACCACATTACCCTTAGATTTTGTCTAAATCTCAAGTGTAAAAATCTTCCAAGGATACTTCGGGTTTTTATCTTCCTAACCACATCCAGGAAATTTTAAACATATAGTAAGTTAGAGAAATTAGAAAACTTGTTTTTTTTTTTTTTTACATTTCTCATAAATGGGTATCCTACCATGCTTGTATTTTAATGTTCTCAAAACTGTCCGTGTATGTTATTCAATTTTATGTTGCCTCTGACCAGCAAGTAAGTGTAGTATATTTTACTTTATCAGAAAAAGATTGATTGTATTACTTTAGTGATATTTTATGTCTAAGTTTATTCAAAAACCCAGATTATGTTCATGGTCATAAATAAAGGATGAAATATTCCTTAGGAGATCTGTTGCATAAATAATGGCTCCTTACAGTATGCTTAATGAGTATTTACATGAATTGGCAAGAAATCTTTTAATTAGGTTAGTACATAACAAATCACATGAATTCACAAATGTTTAATAGGTGTATAGCTCACATTTCATTGATTGGAAAATTTTTCAAGTATATGTAATCTATGCACCAAAAGATAGATTTGCATTTTTACAGAAAGGAAAATAATTAACATTTTTAAAATCTTACTTTCATTAAAATTATAATTGGCACTGTGGAATTTTTATGGGTTTTTAAATAGAATGTAAAAGAAATGACAAAATATGAAGAGAACCTTCAGAGAGATAGATTTCCTGTAATGGAAAGAAGCATATAAGCATGTCCTGTAATTAACATATTGTAGATAGTTAAAAGGATGGTGAATACTTTTGCGTAAGCATATATGTATTTGTTAATTTGCTACTGCTGTAATAAAAACCACCTTCACCAAATACTTCATAAAATAAGACACTCAATTGAACTTACAGTTCCAAGGTATTAGAGTCTATGATGGTAGAGCAAAGGTATGGTAGCTAGAAAGACTAATAGTTCATATCTCCAACCATAAGCAAAAGGCAGAGAACACTGTGTATGTCAAGAATCATTGAAAACAAAAATTAAAACCCCAGTGAAGTATATCCTTCAGCGAGGACACACTTCTTCTTTTTTTTTTTTTTTAATTGAGAAAAGGAAAAAAAAAAGTTTCCGCCTCCTCCCAGCATCCCATTTCCCTCCTCCCATCCTTCTCCCCCCTCCCCCCACTCCTCTCCTCCTCCCTCTCCAATCCAAAGAGTAGTCAGGGTTCCCTGCCTTGTGGAAAGTCCAAAGTCCTCCCCGCTCCATCCATGTCTAGGAAGGTGAACATCCAAACAGGCTAGGCTCCCACCTAGCTGGAACATGAATTAGGATCAAAACCCCATGCCATTGTCCTTGGCTTCTCATCAGCCCTCATTGTTCGCCATGATCAGAGAGTCCGGTTTTATCCCATGCTTTTTCAGTCACAGTCCAGCTGGCCTTGGTGAGCTCCCAATAGATCAGCCCCATTGTCTTAGTGGGTGGGTGCACCCCTCGTGGGAGGACACACTTCTTAAGCCTCTACAAACACCAACCAACTGTGTACCAAGTATTAAAAATGCTTCAAAATTTTGAGGAGCATTACATTCAAATCATTACAGCATATAAGTACATTATCCTTATAATATCAAATTAACATTATTATTTGTAAAACATTTTAATTTTTACACTTCAAATAGTTTAAGCTCTGCAATAAGACTACATATTGCTTTAACATAAAATCCTAACAATTACATTGTTCATTTAGTCTTCAACAAAATTTATTTTCAGAATCAGTCAGTCATAATAATATACATACAGTTGGATACATTCAAAATATTTATTTCATAGTCTAATCCTGGATCAAAATATGTTATAGATATTGCAATAGCAACTTAGCTGTAATACTTTATGCCAACAGTGCAATGGAAGTACCATATAAACTTTATTCCACTTTCATAAGAATGGAAGTTAAAAAAGACATCACTTTTTTTTGTGTTGTATTCTCAGTTAACAAATTTTCATGTAGTAACTGAGCACCACCAAAAAAAAAAAAATAGCATTGCTTAACATGGAAATCTATCACATTGTTATCATGGCAACCATAATTGAAATTTGCCTGAATGTGTGAAACAGATGTTTGGAATCTGACCTCTTGAACTTCATTCCAGTATAATAACCTTATATGTCAAGATAGGTGACTTTTAGTCTGAAATTCATGCAAATTTAAAATTTTAAGGTATTCATATCATTCTAATTCATAAAGGATATGCTGTTAAATGTTTCATGTAAGAACCTGACTGTCATCTTGTAAAAGTACAGGTTAATGTGAAGAGTGATTCCTTTTGTTAAATTTTTTAACAGAATATTCAAAATATTCTATTTGAATACAATTTGTATCATTTTAGGTTCATTGAATTATTCAAATGCATTCATTTATTCTTGATTAGAGATTCAAGTTCACAAGATTATATTTTACTTTATGACATGTAATATTAATAATTTATCATCTCACACTCCTGTTTCTTTTAGGAAAGCAGCAGGAAACATTCAGCAAAAGTAATTCTCAAAATCACAGAGATACTAATTCCAGGTACCACACCATGACAAGAAGAACAATGTTGGTGAATTTGAAAAGGGCCATTAATATTCTGAATATTGCAGCTGTAGGAAGAAATACAATTATAGAAATTTATAATGCATTGTTTTCTTAAGAATTATGTCAATAATTGTATTTAATCAAATAACTTTTATCTACAGTTTATCTTAATATTCTCAAATGGTTTCCCAATATTACTCTGTCTTTCCAACATGTTAACATGTCTATACTCTGATTATTTAGTTGAAGCATTAAATGGAAAGAGGCA
>NW_026068231.1:141069-149880 GCF_014885135.2 Alexandromys fortis
TAAAAAAAAAAAAAAAAAAACAATGATAGCCTTTGCTGGAGAAAGGCTTACACCCATCCATTGCTGGTGGGAATGCAAACTTGTGCAACCACTTTGGAAAGCAGTGTGGCGGTTTCTCAGGAAATTCGGGATCAACCTACCCCTTGGACCCAGCAATACCACTCTTGGGAATATACCCAAGAGATGCCCTATCATACAACGAAAGTATATGCTCAAATATGTTCATAGCAGCATTGTATGTAATAGCCAGAACCTGGAAACAACCTAGATGCCTTTCACTGGAAGAATGGATGAAGAATTTACAGCTTTTAAGAAGGTTTTTATGATAATTTAGTGAAGATGTGGTCAATGCATTGTTTAGATATATTTCTAACAGCAATTGAAAGACAGAATCGATATGAAAGCTTTCTTTACATTTAAGTAATTTATTGTTTGAACCTCTAACCAATCAGGACATACCTTTTCCATGTATTTCATATTGGCCTGAGTGTAAATTATCTGATTCAGTGAATTCCAAATTGTTGTTCCAAGAGTCTCTCCTTTATCTTTAAAAGTGGTATTTGGAGGTGTAGATGGAGATTGATCATTTATTTCCCAACTGCCCAGACCTAAACAATAACACAAAAATATATTAACGATGTGGAACCCTCCTCTGTGTGCTGTGATTTCCATTATTGAATGAAGAAACTGCTTTGGATCTATAGCAAGGGAGAACTTAGGTAGGAAGGGAAAGCTCGGCTAAATGCTGGGAGAAGGGAGGCAGAGTAAGAGAGAAGCCATGGAGCCATCAGTGATAGAAGCTGGGATCTTTACCCGGTAAACCACAGTCATGTGGCAATACACAGATTAATAGAAATGGGTTAAATTAACAAAAGAGTTATCCAATAAAAAGCTAGAGCTAATGGGCCAAGCAGTGACTTAAACAATATAGTTCTTATATGATTATTTCAGTTCTAAGATACATGGGTGGCCAGGAATCAACAAGCGGCCCTTTTCCAAAAGAATGGCGCCAATATAGCAAACAAAAATCTACTTAAAAACCTGAGAGAGCTTAATTCTAAACACGAAAACACAGAGTTTAACACAGCTTCTTGCTGTTTCTTTGCTGTTTGGTGTAGCTCCCTTAAGAGATGTTTCCCTGATTCAGTTGCAAACTGTTTTGAAATGCAGGCTTTCTGGGCCTTGCTGCCAGTGTAACTTCTGGCTCTTTCAGAAGACAGAGCATTTGGATTGGGTTTCTGAGCAGATTGTTGGAACTTGCCTAACAATAACATGGACTGGCTGTGTGCCTAAGAACGGAGCTTTGGGCATGACTATCAGAGGCAGCAAACAGCTCTAGTATGCTGGACTGTGCTAAGCAAACAGGAAGTACCATATTTACCATAGTAAAGGTGCAGCTCAAGTTTTAAGAAGTACTTAACATTTTAAAAAGCACTCTAGAACAGTAAAGTATTACAGATATGCAATAAAGACAAATCCAGGTGAGTTATAGTGTTGGATAAATGTATGTGGGCTTGGAAAAGAGAAGAAAAAAAAGTATAGAGTCATAAAATAAATTTCATGTTTTTAAAAATGAGGTAAAGATATTTTATGCTATTTGTAGCTATCGTGAAAGGTGATGCTTCTCTGATTTCCTTCTCTGCTTCCTTATCCTTTGAGTATAGGAGGGCAACTGATTTTTGGAGTTGATCTTGTATCCTGCCACATTACTAAAGGCATTCTTTGCTGGAGTTTTTGGGGTCGCTTATGTACACTACCATATCATCTGCAAATAATCAAAGTTTAACTTCTTCCTTTCCAATTCGAATCCCCTTGATCCACTTATGTTGTCTTATTGCTATTGCTAGAACTTCAAGCACTATATTAAAGAGGTATGCAGATATCGGACAGCCTTGTCTTGCTCCTGATTTTAGTGGGATGGCTTTGAGTTTCTCTCCATTTAATTTGATGTTAGCTGTCGGCTTGCTGTAAATAGCTTTTATTATATTTAGGTAAGACCCTTGTATCCCTAATCTCTCCAAAACCTTTATCATAAAGTGATGTTGAATTTTATCAAATGCTTTTTCAGCATCTACTGAAATGATCATATTTTTTTTTCTTTCAGTCTATTTATATGGTGGATTACATTGATAGATTTTCGTATGTTGAACCAGCCCTGCATCTCTGGGATGAAGCCTACTTGATCATAATGGATAATTTTTCTAATGTGTTCTTGGATTCGGTTTGCCAGTATTTTATTGAGGATTTTTGCATTGATGTTCATGAGTGAGATTGGCCTGTAATTCTCTTTCTTGGTTGAGTCTTTGTGTGGTTTTAGTATCGGAGTGACTGTAGCTTCATAAAAGGAATTTGGCAATGACTCTTCTGTTTCTATATTGTGAAATACATTAAGGAGTATAGGTATTAGGTCTTCTTGGAAGTTCTAGTAGAATTCTGCATTGAAACCATCAGGTCCTGGGCTTTTTTTGGTAGGGAGATTTTTGATAACAGCTTCTAATTTTTTTTGCAACTAACAGGTCTATTTAGATTGTTCACCTGAGCAAGGAAGTCAGGACCGTGAGGGGTGCACCCTCCCATTGAGACAGTGGGGCTGATCTATTGGGAGCTCACCAAGGCCAGCTGGACTGGGACTGAAAAAGCATGGGATAAAACCAGACTTTTTGAACATAGCAGACAATGAGGGCTGATGAGAAGCCAAGGACAATGGCACTGGGTTTTGATCCTACTGCATGTACTGGTTTTGTGGGAGCCTAGCCAGTTTGGATGCTCACCTTCCTAGACCTGAATGGATGGGGGAGGATCTTGGACTTCCTACAGAGCAAGGAACCCTGACTGCTCTTTGGACTGGAGATGGAGGGGGTGAGGAGTGAAGGGGGAGAGGAGTGGGGGAGGGGGAGGGAAATGGGAGGCTGGCAGGAGGTGGAAATTTTTTCAATAAAAAAATGTGGTAAAGTCTTTAAAGATACGGAGTACATACAGTCATAGATTAAAAGGAGTAAATAAAAATAAGCCATGTAAAAATGGAAAATTCACAGAGAGTCTGGATTATATATATTATTGTATTATCTTTGAATTTTTTGACTGCTAAAGAGATAAGTACAGAGAGACATTTCATTGCTTGGGTTGCTAATCTAAACCAGCATGTATATTACAAAGGTATTATGACTTCTAAATTTGGGTGTAAGTATATGTTACTTTGGAAAAGAGGTTCTTCTCTTGTTTCCACAGAGGATGAGAACCTGTGGATTGCTTCCACACTGGTGTGGACTGATGGAAGAAGGCATCCTGAAGGTCGCCATGAACACTCCAGAAATTACTATGTCCAAAATTCAGCAGGAATCAGTATGAATAAAACTACACTCATATTTCCAAATATTGTTTGTAAAATGCTTCTTTACAATTAAAAGGGGAATGCTACAGAGATGTATACTTTGCATTGGTATGGATCTTGGTTTATTGATACAAACTTAACATAAATTTTGTTATATGTAAAAATATAATGTATAATTAAGAAATATAAGTTAATAGATACTCATCTACAGTAGTTAAGCTTGTAGTAATATTAGTTAGATTTTCTAGACGTTTAGAGATATAATTCAGAAAGGTATGTATTCTTCAAATCTTTCATATACTTTCATAATATGGCATTTAAAAAGTTTTAATCACTTATGACTTTTTATGACAATGACTCACATCTGCTCCTGACAGCACAGGCCACTTCAAAAGGAAAATGAGCATCAAAGAGTGTCTTTATGGAGTTGGTTATCCATTTGGGCAAGAAACTATTTTTGCCTAGACAGCTTGACTGGACATGCAGTACCTGCAGATAAATAACTGCTAAACTTGCCTAAAAGTTAGATGATCCTTCAGATTTCCTGCTTCATGAGAGGTTCTGCTAGACATTCTGCAGGATACAGAAAAAAGTGACTGACAAACTTCTAATATAGGTGGAACTGTCTTTGAAATTTCCTGCTCCATGGAAAAGTCTTCTGGATACTATGGGCTTGTAGGATGAAGATGGATGCTCCAATGGTACAGAAGAACTTTAAGTAACTGCTTAAAAGGTAAGTTGTTTCTGTCAATTTTAGAGTTCTGGAAGTAGCTTACAATGCATTTTGTTTACTTAGGTAATATTATATCCTTCTAGAATTTTTTTTTTTTTTTTGGTTTTTCAAGACAGGGTTTCTCTGTGGCTTTGGAGCCTGTCCTGGAACTAGCTCTGTAGACCAGTCTGGTCTTGAACTCACAGAGATCCACCTGCCTCTGCCTCCCGAGTGCTGGGATTAAAGGCATGCACCACGACCGCCCGGCCTTCCTTCTAGAGTTTTTGATGGGGTTGAAAAATTTATAGTTATAGTTTTCATTAGTTATGATAAAAGATAAAGTAGATATAAATATTGTAACTCTAATTCTTGTTTGACACCTATTTGTTATATGTAATTTTATCATGTTAATGTTAAAACCTTTCTTTTTATGTAAGCAGAAAAAGTGAGCTGATGTGGGCGTTCCCTCTGTGTGCTGTGATTACCATTAATGAATAAAGAAACTGCTTTGGACCTATAGTGAAGCAGAATTTATGTAGGCAAGGAAAACTAGGCTGAATGCTGGAAAAAAAAAGAGTCAGAGTAAGAAAGGAAGTAGCTCCATGGATATGCTGGAGATAAATGCTAGGATCTTTACTCAGTAAGCCACAGCCATGAGGTGATACATAGATTAATATAAATGAATTATGTTAATATAAGAGTTAATCAATAAGAAGCTAGAGCTAATAGTCCAAGCAGTGATTTATTTAATACAGTTTCTGTGTGATTATTTTAGGTCTAAACTAGCCAGGTGGCTGGGAACCAACAAGCAGCATTTCTTCAAAATATTAATTACAATATTGTTTGGCCAATAGCTTATGCATATTTCTAAATAACTCTTCAATCATAAATTAACCTATTTTTATTAATTCATGAATCACCATGAGCATGGGGCCTACTGGTAAGGTTCTGGTTGGCATCTGGTGTCTTTCTCCTTTGGCAGCTATATGGCATCTCTATGACTCTGGCTATTTTCTCTCTTTTTCTCTGTTTGGATTTCCCACCTGGATTTACTCTACTAAGTCATTGACCAAAACAGCTTTTTTGATAACCAATGGAAAAAAAAAAAAAAAAAAAAAAAAAAAAAAAATGTGCTTATAGCACACAGAGGGGAATCCCACATCACCTCCTCATTTCTATCTGTGGCGCGCAACTCTGCCAGCAGAGAAGACGCCAACAATAAGATTCTTCTTGACACGTGTTTTATTGGAGCACACAAGATTGATGTAGAGATGAAGGCAGAAGACCCTGAGCCCTCTCAACCCGGGGAATATATACAGTTCCTAGGCTCACCTCTGACGTGTCGCTACCTGTATGGCTCATGCCACGCTAGAGTGAGTGTTGGCGCTGCATGATTGGTAGGACTGAACCAAGCCTGGCCAGCCTAGGATCATGCCCACAAGTTGTTTTCAACCAAGAGACTAACACCAAATGGCGACAATGGGCTCGTAGCCAAGTCTCAATGATATGGTGGGCAGCTAGGCATGCTACATCTATCTAAATAAAAAGAAAGGTTTTAACATTAACACAGTTAAATTACATTTCAAAGAAACAGGGATCAAGCAAAAATTAGTTATAATATTTGTCTATTTTAACTTTTTTCATAACTAAAAAAAGTTATAACTAAATATTTTGAAGAAGGACACTTAAAAGAAATCCCACACTACTGAAGAATTAATTATAATAGAGGGTTATTTTTTAAGGGTAGATACACAGTTCATAATCCTCTGCTGGATCAAAAAAACATCAACTGAATACCACAGCTGGAAGAGGTCAGACTTGTGCTTTACAACAGCATAAATAGTATAAGAGGCCTTGCCCAAGTGGGAAGGTAACTTAAAGGCTACTGGTAGTAGGAATTCCTAAAGCACTTCCCCTTTTTGTTTAAATAAGATAGTTCTAAGCCTAATATAAAATTATATACAATAAGAAAAATATATCAAGCAAGAATCATGTAATAAATGTTTCAATAATGATCCTATCTTCATGAGTTTAGGTCGTATAAAATAAATTACTTGGACAAGTCATGAGAGGAAAGTAACTACAACTATCTAGTCTTCAACCCCATCGAAGATCTAAGAAGGGAAAAATATTGAGTAAGTACAAAGTGTAATCAAGCAACATCCAAAATGTGCAACAAATGACAGACACAACTGTCTACCTGGGCCATCACCCAAAGTCTCACTTTCAGTGTTGTAGCAATCAACTTTGACCAAGGTCTAGAGTAACTGACATACCATTTGCAGAGGCAAGATATTTTTCAAAATCAACTTATACTGTCTTGGCAAGATTTGACAGTCTTTTTTCTTGTAGCCTGCTTTGCCTGTTTGGACATCATGCATTTTGTCAGTGGTTGATGCATGGGCAATTCCTTGCCCAAAGGCCAATTTTGACAAGAAGCAAACAAGCTACAAGTAGAGTGGTTTCAATGCTCAAAATTCTCTCAGTAATAGATTGGTGCTGCCAGGAGCAATTGTGTCTCACTTTAAGAGAACCCTAAGTTATTTAACTGCCATATTCTACAGCTCTTTGAAGTGGTTGAAGATTACCCATCTATGTAGAATTTAATCTCTATTTATCTAAATAATCTGATTAGTTCAACTATAAGTATGACAAACATAGATGTCTATTGATCTATAAATCTTAATACCTATATAACTTAAAGACTAAGACTTCATATTAGAATATTATACTATAAACAACTGTGCAACAAATGAGGACTATGACCTCAAAACCTAAACAATGTATAAGGATTTTGATCAGAGGTACAAATGTACATTACATTATTATAAATATTTCCTAAATTGTATCAACATGCAAAAATGTTTTAAGCAGAGGTAGTAACATGCATGTATACAATATGACAAAATAACTTTGTCTAGATATATAAATATTGTAGACAAGAATAGGAACATAATATAATTTGGTTGTATCAATGTACAAGAATCTATACCAATGAAAATTGCCTATAAATAACTCAAAGTATTCACTCTATTATTCACTATTATTATTAGTGTGAGTAAGCTCACACTAATCAATTATCCCATCCAATTTCACCCCCTGTTTTTTCCAGAGATCCCTGAGCCTACATAATTTCTCCCCAAACCTCATCCTTATACCAATTATAATCAACCTATAAATGATGTCCCTAACCATGAGGATAAACTTTGTTTGAAGAGGGTATTTTGCCTTCTAGAATTACTTCCAGCTGTCAGGGGTGCAATGCTCATTCTATGGGATCCTGTGAAAGTAAAACAATAGGTAAGTTCCAAGATTACTGTCTGGTATTAATTGTAAATAATCTCTGAGTATTCAGTAGTGTTTTTCTGAGGTTCCTATTTGGAGTTATAGCCACAACATAATAAACATGTGCACAATTTCAGTTAACCAAGTTGCAATCATCTTGAGTAGCTGGTACACAAAACAGGTCTTATAGTAACACTATCAGCATATTGACATTATATCAACCAGGTGGAGTTGTTGTGGGGCCCCACCTTTGTCCTGGTAACTTCAAAGATTAATGCAGAAACATTCATAGGTCATAGTAGAAAAGTTATTTATAACTTTGTTTTATTTATAACATATAGAGACATACACATTCATGGAAATGTACAATAGAGACAAACATAGGTATGAAGAAAAGTAATTTTTTTTTAAATTCTTTCCTCTTTCTGTCCCATACCAGACAGCTCTTGGCATGCGGCAGAAATTCTGAATTTTTCTTTTAACAACATGCTTGCATTTAGAGAAGGGCAGAGATATTACCCAACTCCAAAGCCAGCTCTATATATTCATATATATTATACTTATTGCATAGTTATTTTTTTTATCTGTCAGCATCCAAACACCCATGGTATCTTGAATTTTTGAAGAAGTGTATTTTCCTGTAAAGACAAGAGCAGAACCCTGCCCCAACAAATATGAGATTTTCTTACCACCTGTGTGATTATCATTCCTGTGGATGAGCTGACATTTCTCTATCTCAAGAGGTTCTCTTTTTCAAACTGAATCTTTATTAATTTTGATGGTATCCACAATTTTTCTTCTCCTGTGGAAAGAAGAGCAAAACCCCTTCCCCAACTTAGAAAATCTCTTGGCCTCCATTGTGAGTTCAAAACATCCTTGAAATATACTGGCTGATTCAATTCAGAAGAATTTCTATTATCCAATGTCTCTATGCTGCTGTTGTCCCTTTCTCATTAGCTTTAAGAAAATTCAAAGTTAATAAATCATTATGTGATCTATTTCTGGAGGTATTTTCCATCCCTTTTTGTTTGTTTAACATATCTTTTATAGTTCATTTTGATCTTTTGACAACTGCCTGCAGAATTGTTTGCTATACCTGGTATATGTTTCATATTATAATAAGCAAAAGGTTTCATTTTTTAGAGACATATGCTGGACAATTATCTGTGTTTATTTGTGCTGGTATGCCCATGATATTTATAACTTCTAATAAATGTGTTATTACTGAATCAATATTTTGTGAGCTTAAAGCAGTAGCCCACTGAAAACATGAATGAGTGTCAATGGTGTGGTGTACATGTTTTAATTTTCCAAAATCTGCAAAGTGGAACACATCCATCTGCCTAATTTCATTCCTTTGAATACTCTTTGTGTTAGTCCCTGCATAGAAAAATCAAGTAAAACATCTCTTTATATTCTCTTTAGCATGTCACCATGCAATGGAAACCTCTTTTTTATAAAAAAAAAAAAAAAAAAAAAAAAA